>NC_143531.1:26729218-26969218 GCF_031878675.1 Megascapheus bottae
CAGCCTGGGTCATGCCTGGGAGAAGGGCGCTGTGCAACTCCTTTGAACAACTCATGGTTTAACCAGGAAGGTGCAGTGTTTTGTCAGCTACAGTGGTGAGGTCAAGGTGAGGGAGATGAAGAATGAAGAGAAGCAGGCAGGTGTGCATAGCTATGGCAGCCATGACAGTGGTGTGACGCTGTGAAGGGAACCATGTGACTGCTGGTGAGTGGGCTTGGAAGAGGTGGTGGAATCATGGGAGAGACAGCTATACTCACACGCTGACAGGTTTCCCTGAAACCTCTCTGGGCAACTCCTTAAAGATAATTAAAAAAAAAAACCAATTAAGGAAAGAAGCAAGATACTCTGAAGCCACTGGAATGATAAGAAAGGAGGCAGGGGTGCATATTTTATGTGTTCTTATCCAGAATAACAGAAAATGGGGCCTAAATTCTTAGAAAAATCATTTAAAGGTTTTACTGCTGTGACATAAAATCTGAAACTGACAAAAAAATATAAAAAGACAGAATGGCCATTTCCTTCAAAAATGGCTTCCCAGGTAAAGGGGTTGACATTTTTATTCTCTTTGGAACATAAATAAGAAATGAGATTACTGAGTACAGAAAAACCAAGTCTAATGTCTGTAAAGCTGGCTTTTGTGTTCACACATAGTGAAAATAGAAAAGGTACTAGAAAAATAGTCCTGCAAGTTATTTGCAGACACTTCCATCCATTCATAAATAATTAATCTTAGTCATGCAGACAGTCTTGGAACTTGGGTATTTCATGTGACCATTCCACCACGCCCGGTCTACCTTTGCTTATGTTTAGGGGACAAAGGTTTGGGGATTGTAAACAAGCTAATCTCACCTATATTGTTCTGTGGCTGCTCCCTTGCAAAATAAGTCTATACCACAGTGTATAAACAAACTTACTGGTTATGCCTGAAGAGATTTTAAATTCCAGGATCTAATACAGGAAAAGTACCCAAACTGAGTATTTACATAATAGATTCGATGCCTCTGCCAGTTTTCAGTTGGCTTGTAGACAAATCAATGAATCCCTTCACATTCCTTTTTGTCCATTATAAGCTGAAATATAAAGCAAATAAATGCCCAAATCCCACATATTTCAAGATTGCTCTGACCTTTGTTATTCCAATTCCACAAAACAATTGAACTGCAGAATTTTATTCTTAGTGTGGATTGATCAAATATGATTGCTTTGTTACTCAATGCCTCTCCTTCCCCGGACTCTGTGAGGCATAATTTGAATCCTCTCTTCAACAATTCTGTATAATAAATTCTCCTCACTTGGAGGCAATGAGGTGGAGATGGATGTCATGCTTCTATTCTGACCAAAGATCAAGGGAGTGGTGGGATTTTATAGCCTAGGGATTTACTTGATGCTGCTGAAGGTGGTATCAACAGCCTGATGTCCTTGTCTCCCTGCTCACATGAATGACATTTTCTGGAAACTGTTCGAGAGCTCTCAGGAAGAGATGTGAGACCTGGTCATTTTAGGGTGAATGGCTGAGACCTGCAGGGCCTGGACAATACACACTGCAAGCTTGTCTGACCTCAACTCCCTCTCCTGGGAGAAGCCAGGAGGAAGTGGGCTTAAGAGAGTTCAGAGAACTATTTCTAGAGCCACTCTTCAGAAAAGGGAGTGGAGAGAGCACAGACCACGCAGCAGCTGGTACTGGAGGTGAGGCTGAGAGAAGCCTAAACATGGTAGCATCTTAGCCGAGGAAACTGATTTGATGGGAAGCAAGAAATGGGTGCTTGGGAAGTCAGGAATGGAAGGAATTGACTTCAGATAATGGCCGAAAGGAGGAGAAAGAGTGTGGATGCTGGGAAGGGTTCTGGGGTGGGGCAAGTCCACAGAGCTCCTCTGATGGCGCCAATCTTCCCAGTGAAACAAAGATCAAAGCTGTCTGTGGAGACTATTCTGACAAGGAAGACGATCGAGGAGTTTGGTGAGAAAGGAGAAGCTGCAGTGTAGCTCTCCACAATTCCTGGTGTAATTGCCTGGCAGATTTGGAGCTGGTTGAGAGACCTGACATGAACTGTCAAGAAGATGAGTCAATATGATTTTGGGGGGAGCTGTAAACAATTGCCAGATCAAAGGAGCAGAAATGAAAGAGGGAGAGGCAATGTGTGTTTGAACTGAAATTGGCCAAGCTTCGAGAATACTGGCACCAAAGAAATGGACAGATACTGCATATTTAGAGCTGATTGTTTTTCCAACACCCTTAGCACACTATGACTTAGTAGTTACATACAAAATCTATTCTGTACTTATTCTCATCCTATTCTTTTTAAATTAAGAATTAATATAAGAGGCATTCATTAGTTGACTTCTTTTTAATATACAGACTCAAAAACATTTTAATAAATATGTTCACACCATGATCTGGATACATTCGGTTCTACTTTGTAAAGCATGGAGGATCTCAGTCAGAAACAAGAGAATGCTCATGAATACATGTCTTAGTATTCTACACCAAGTACCAAACATAGTGAGATACATTGACAGACCCTGTGTCTCCTGTGAACTCAGCTTCATTTTCTCCCTCTAGGGCTTCTCTAATGAGAAACATTCTCCAGAAATGTTCTGATCAGGGCATTTTATTTATATGATTATCACATAATCCAGTGAATTGTAATTTTATATACAACCCCTGGTGAAGAGAGTGTAAATCAAAAAGGTTGATGTAATTATAGAGATAACCTAAAACTATTTCAATGCAAGCAATTGGCATATTTTACTAGCTTTTTGCTGAATAAGCAGATTCTTAAATCAAATTCTCAACTCCAGTTGAAAATCATGTTGTTTTCATATCGAAGTCTTCACTTTGAGTTCTTAAATGTTGTGGAAAAGGACTTCACGCATTGAAAGTATATGCTCAAAATGAGGGAGGAGGTGACACTTTTGAGAGAAATGTACTCTTGTCTGACTTAGGTTATGTTAACCCCTCCATACATCCTCCTTACAGTAACAATAAAAAAGGAAATGATGTGTTCAGTTGTAGTTTTTAAGATAATTTATCTTTTGGAGTTGTAATGACAAAAAGTTAGCCTTAAGGATTTTAATTTAATTCACAAGTCTTGTTCTATCCATAAAAATGAACAAAAGCAAATTATTATCTTTTTCTTCACTGAATATTCAGTTAGCTCAGGTTAAATTAGACAACTTGGTTAAAATAATTAATCTCATTGACCATTTCATAAATTATGCTCTCTCAAAGATTCTAGACAAGATCTCTAAAAACTTGGTATGTCTGATTTTTAAGCATTTAAAAATTATGACAACCCTCCAAATGGATCAAAGACCTGGAGGTAAAAGCTGACACACTGAAAACTTTACAAGAAGGAATAGGAGATACACTAGGCCTCCTTGGCACAGGTCGAAACTTTCTTAATAAGGACCAAGAATCACAACAAATCAGAGAAAGGCTGGATAAGTGGGACTGCATTAAACTGCAGAGCTTTTGTATGGCAAAGGACATAGCTAGTAAATTAATTAGGAAGCCTACAGAGTGGGAGAAGATCTTCACCAACCAAACAACGGACAAAGGCCTCATATCTAAAATATATCAACAGCTCAAAAAATTGAATCACTCCAAAACTAATCTCCATCCCATTAAAAAATGGGACAAAGACTTAAAGAGAGTCTTCTCTGAAGAAGAAACAAAAATGGCCTATAGACACATGAAGCAATGCTCAACATCTCTGGTCATAAAAGAAATGTAAATCAAAACAACTCTAAGATTCCACCTCACTCCAGTTAGAATGGCCAGGATCAGGAAAACTAATAACAACAGATGCTGGAGGGGATGTGGCCAGGAGGGATCACTACTGCACTGTTGGTGGAAGTGCAAACTCGTTCAACCACTATGGAAAGCAGTATGGCAGTTCCTCAAAAGACTAAACATAGAGCTCCCCTATGACCCAGAAACAATGGATATACTAAATCCACTAGCACAATGATGTTCATTGCAGCACAATTTACCATAGCAAAGATATGGAACCAACCTAGATGTCCCTCAGTTGATGAGTGGATCAACAAGTTGTGGTATCTGTACACAATGGAATTCTATGCTGCTGTCAGAAAAACACGACATCGACCCATTTGTTAGGAAAAGGAAAGACTTAGAAAAAAATCATATTAAGTGAAGTAAGCCAGACTCAAAGGAACTTAGGCTCAATGGTCTCCCTCATTTGTCATAATCAGTAGAAACCTTGGGATTTGCAATAGAGCAAAACCTTGATACATAAGACCATATAGTATGAAGCTAATTGAAAGGACCTCCAGGATACTGAAAAGCCATATAACGAATGATTGTTGTCCTTAATGTACTATGTTATCTCTCATCTCCTTTGCTGTCCCTTGGTTATCTCATATTGTTGCAGTATCTCACTTTGTTCTCTGACATATTGGATATATTTGTATTTGGTTATTTGAAATTGGATAGGGAAGGGGGGAAAACAAGATGAGGGGTGGAGGTGGGGGGAGGGAAATGGGTACCAAGACATGTGAAAGGGTATCAATGTATGTGAATTAATGCACCTTCTATCTGGCAAATATCATGTAACCCTTTTATTAATTATAATAAAAAATATTTTTAAAAAATTATGATAACTTATAAGTAAAATGCTGTCAAGAGAAATCTGGTTATGCATTTAAATTAGTCTTGTAAATAAACTGCATCTTTAATTTCTATGCTTCTGCAAACTCGAAGTATTTGTTACAGTTTTACCATGAAAGTGTAATTCCAGGGAGAGGAAAATGGGGACCAAAACATGAGAAAGTATATCAATGTTTGTGAAGTAATGCACCTTCTATCTGGTGAATATAATGTAACCCTTCTATTAAATACAATAAAAATATATGAAAAAAAGAAAGCACAATTCCAGGACCCAGTATATATTTAATCTGTAGTCAAATCTTTTAATATGACAGAGTCCATTAAACATTATAAATGTTTTAAATGCTAAATATATTAAGCTTGCCCAGTAATTTAAACGTTTATTCCAGACCTTCCACTCAGTGTCTAAGTGGTCTAGTGTTAGAATTACTACATCATCTCTGTCTTTAATTTAAAATCTTCTATTTTATTGGAATACTTACTGAGTGAAGCACAGGCCTCATTTCCGGGAAAAGCATGATGACAAGTCATGCTCATTATATGATGTTTTAAGTGCCGGAGCCCTGGGTACCCTGGGCTGACACAAGCGGGGCCAGCGTGAGTCATAACCCCACTGGCTCAGAGGAAAATGTTTCCCTTCATAGTTTTACAGCAAAGTACAAATAGACAAAACCTTGTAGCATGGTATGTGATGCTCTCCAACTGGACCATACCACCAATTATGCACTCAAGTCTCATAAACCGAGTGTGTTCCAACCAGAGGAAAATCGCCTCTGTCCTTGTTCACCACACACACCTCTCTTTTGGATCCAAATTGCAGCCATCCATTGGTTTTCCTGATGCACAAACCTCACTACTATCAGTAACCCAAATAACTCATGGCCCAGTGCTCGGCCGTGCTGCTCAATGGCTGGAGGCGGCTGGGTCATTGATGGCAGAGGCTGAATCAGCTCTGAGCACTGAGGGCCAGGCAGAGTGCTCATCTGAACCTCTCTGGCCATCCTCATCCTTCCCTATATGATCAGGCGAATGCAACCCAGACTGCTTCTGTTTTGCCATCCCATCTACACAAGCTTCTTTTCCCTCACCTAATTTAATTACCATGGGACAGGGTTCTACACTCTTTCTTTGGGGAATCCATGTAAAGGCATAACTAAATTATAGTAATTTCTTTTCTGGTCTTCCTCTGTTCAGGTGTTTTTTTTTTAATTTCTTATCTCAAATGGTTAACAGTTATCTTGGTCTGGTGTTACTGTCTTATAAATACCAAAGATCCACAAATCTGTCAGAAATGGTTTTATAGCCCTGACATTTCTAAAAATCAATTTTTAACAATTCTATTTTCATTGTGGTAAAATACAGGCAACATAGAATTCATCGCTCAAACTAGTTGGATGTATATTCAGTATATTTAGTAGTCTCACAGCCTTGTGCCAGGATCACCAATGCTTCAGCTTAATGTTTATTTGTGAAGTGGGGGCTTCACTGATGAGTTATCCTGCAGCACATGCCTGGATTGTGGAAATAATCTCACAGAGATGGGTACGGCAGCTCACACTCAATCTTGATACTCAAGATGTGGAAGTAGAAGGATCTCCCTCTGAGGCCAGCTCAGGAAAAGGTGTGAAACCCTATCTGAAAAACCAGCTGAACTTAAAATGGACTGGGGTATGACCCTAGCTCAAGTGATAAAGTATAAGTCCCTGGGCTCAAACCCTAGTACTGCAAAATGAGTAGGAGAAGAAGAAAGAGGAGGAGGAGGAGAAGAAAGAGGATGAGGAGGAGAAGAAGAAAGAGGAGGAGGAGGAGGAAGAGGAGGGAAAGGGAGGGAGGGAGGGAGGAAGGAAGGAAAGAAGGAAGGAAGGAAGGAAAAGCAAAGATCATTCTGAGGAGAACTGAAAGCCACCACTCAGTAAATACTATCACTTGATTTGGGGGAGTTGTTGGGAGGGTTGGGGATCTTATATTTGGGTACAAGTTAGAGAAGGGACTGTGTACTTTGGCTGGTGGTGAGGCACGGATGTGTCACAGAAGCCAAGGCAGCCTTCATAATCATAGAGTCACAGGACAAAAAAAAAGCCAGCTCTTGATGGAGAAATAAGACTTATCTATTCAACATCAATTACCAGCACAATGTTTGTGTCCTGGAATGGCAAGTACAAGCACATTTTTGCTGTGAGTGGAAGAACACTGGTCATCACCAGGGAAACCACTGGTGAGAGGGTAGTGCGCTGACCTCGCTGCTTCCTTAGTGATGGTCATGCTTACTGGAAACACAGGCAATGAACAAACCGGGGTCATTCAAACTTGTCTATCTGGCAAACATCTTATCCTTCAACCGCCAATGACAGGGTTTATTGGAAGTGGTAAGATTTATTCTCCCAAGTAGACATTGAAATTTTAGAGAACTTGCGTCTACCACCATTAACCCAATGACTTTCCAAGAAGTCCCTATTGAAATCAATAGCGATACCAAAGGATATGATTATTTGTCGCTGTGAAATATGTTGCCATTTGGGAGAACTTTATCATTCATGGAACTGTTTTCCAAGCACACACATTTATAGGATCATGTAGTACTTCATTAAAAGTTCAAGATAAACTATGGATTTTAGTATATTAGAGTAAAATTTAGTTATATGATTTCAGATTCTACAGTGCAACTAATCTTTATGTAACACTTTTGTTCTAGTATCAGGAGAATATCAACAGTTTCTTAGAAAGGCTGTTAAAATACTTTTCTAATTACATATCTGTGTGAGTCTCACTTATCTCCAGCCACTCAGTCAAAGCAACATACTAAAATGAGTTGGAAACAGAAGAAAAAAATGATGAAACATCTTATAATTCCAGTAGCCTAGCCATCAAGAAAGTATCAAAAATGATTTTTAAAAAATCTAACTCCATAAGTGTAAAAAAAAATTCTCACCAACTTTAATTTTATTTTGGAATATTTTTTCCTAGAGCATCTTATTTATGGTTACACATAGTAGGTTTAATATTGATATTTATATATAAATTAATAAGAAAGCAAAAATTTGACCTAATTTTCAGTATAATGAATATCCATATGAATATCCATATGTGTGTATGTATCCTGTACAAAAACAAGTTGTTTGGAATTGTTATCAACTATTAAGAGTGTAAAGGAGTTGTGAAACCTAAAATCTTTGAGAAACAATGATTCCAAAAAGAATTTCCAAGGAAATAAAATATCAAATTGTATCTTTTCTATTATAGGCAGAATATCTCATGATTTATATGTTAGTTATGGGAAAAGAACCCATGTTTAAGGCTGGAGTTAGAACACTCTTTTAAGGACAGTCTGCCATCCTATCTCCCATTCCCTATTGTAATGCTTTCGTGTGGCAAGAGTGAAACCCCAGTGGTACAGAGCTTGCTGTGCACTCATGAGGCCCTGGGATGATCCCCAACATTGCCCAACAGTAAAAGTAGAAATGAAAATTCTCACAGGGACTAGAAAGGTTCCATTCAGGTTGTGGTGCTTGCTAAACACAGGTTATACCACCAAGCTTTGTCTCCAGCCCTGAGAGTCTTTCACAAACCTCACTTAGCCATGAACCCGATAAACTTTTTTCAGATGCTGAGCATGTAGGATGAAGCTGTTTCCAAAAACCCTAAAAATAAAAACAGTAAACTACATAGCCATACCATACAATCTACACTGTCTCCTTACTAGCTTGCTTTTTAGGTAGTTAGATGTTCTAGCAATGGATTGAAAGAAACGGTGCTATTGCTGGCATTTAATGTCTTATCAAGCAATAAAAGATCAAGTAATGACTTTTGAAAATCCTGCGTATCCAAGATGGATAGTTAGTATCTCGCTGCTCTACCTACCCTATCAAGAGCTTTCCTAGCATTTCACATCTCCCTACCAATCAAACTACGATTTGCTATAAACTGAACTGTAACCTGGGAATCCAGTAATATTCTGTAGACCCATATATCACCAGCGATCTCCAATAACAGTACGTCTGAACTCAGGGTGCAATTGTGTTGATAGATGAGGCAGATGGAACACAGCTTATTCTTTGGCTGCTTTATTGACTTTGCTTTATGACAGCAGCAAGATTGCAGAGTTTTGTTTCTTTGCTTAACAGGCCCATCTTAAACAGCTACGCTTTGGAAACTACCCGAAGAACAGCGACCAAACAGAAACCACAGGAAAATGTAGCAGCGCTCGCTCCTCATCTGGTTGTCAATGAATAATCATTCTTTTGCTTTTAAATTATCATTCCTTTTCTGCATTGCAGAAGTGCTTACGTTACCATAAAGATTGTAATTGAGTGGCTCCTGGATATTTAAGAAAATGCCCAGTGAGAGAAGTTTTATAGGAAGTGTCAGATGGAGGGAAGGACATGTTCGATGCTGAGGAAGGAATCCAGAGCCTCCCTATCTACCACTGAGCTATACCTCTGTGCCAACTTACTATCATGTTTTTCAGTGTCTGGAAATGTTTTGTGCACTGTGAAATAAGAATTGCAGGCCTGCTTCCATGTTTCTTTCCATCACTACTTCAGTGTGTGCTGTCCATCTTGCATTCATTCACTAGTGGCTGCATCACGTCATCCATTCTTTACACATCACTTTCCTTAGCTCTGAAAGCCCGTAGTACTGGCATGGGAAATAGCCTAGTAAGCTATAAGGGACTTAATGCGCCTTGGAACTGCCGTCTCATATAGGCTGGCAGCAGTGGTTCTGCCCTGTAAGTCCTCCTCACCCCTGCCTCGGAGGTCACTGTGCAGTCACTGATCTGCCTTACTTAGTACCCCCAGCTGGAATCAGCTCCAGGATGTGTGTGTGTTCACTGACCATGGCACCTCGCTGCCTTTCACTCACTGTCTCTCTCTGACTCATTCCTCGAGTATCTTTTTTCTCTAGGATTTGAATAATCTATTAGACTCTAATTCCAAAGTCAGTTTCTGAGAAAACTCAAAGAAAATCATTGCCATTTTAAACAAAGAGAAAGTGAGGCTTATGGTTTTCCTCATTTGTCATAATCAGTAGAAACCTTGGGCTCTCCTAGCAGAGATTTACAATAGAACAAAACCTTGATACATAAGGCCATATAGTATGAAGCTAATTGAAAGGACCTCCAGGACATTGAAACAAAAGCCACATAATGACTGACTGTTGTCCTTAATGTACTATGTTATCTCTCATCTATTTTGCTGTCCTTTGGTTATCTCATATTGTTACAGTATCTCACTTTGTTGTCTGATATATCGGATATATTTGTATTTGGTTATTTGAAATTGGATAGGGAAGGGGGGAAAACAAGATGAGGGGTGGGGGTGGGAGGAGGGTAATGGGGACCAAGACATGTGAAAGGGTATCAATGTATGTGAATTAATGCACCTTCTATCTGGCAAATATCATGTAACCCTTCTATTAATTACAATAAAAAATATATGAAAAAAAGATGAGTTACTTATCTAAGGTTGCATAATCTCTGCCAGACTATGGGCTCCAGGTATCACCTAAAAGTATTTGATTATTTATTAAACATACATTTCCATTTGACAAAGTAAAAAGCCTTTTATCGAACTTTCAAAGCTCTTATTAATAACATTCTACCCTCTCATCTTTGAAAAAAATTAGAACTATCCTTAAGAAAATAAAACATTGCCCAAATGGTCTCATATTCAAAGAACTAAAAAATATAAATCTTAAAAGTAAGCTGGACAAAGTAAACTACTTGAATTTGAAATGCAGAGTATCTTTTTAATTAAGGAAAGTACAGACCTTAATTCACATTCTGCTTTATCTCCGGCCTCAACAGGAAATACAATGTATCAAGTATAGTATCTAAGTATAGAGTAGTGGCTCAATAAACTTACATCCAAGTCTCCAAGTCTTCTGCGATCTTCAGTTTTGATCTTTATTGAAAGAGGAATTGTTTGGGCTTACTTTGCATCAGAATCACAAGGAAGAGTTGAAATAGAGACGTGAGGCCTTTTTTCTGAAACTAATACTTGATAAATTTGGAAATATCTGGAATCACTTCAGATCCTGCAACTTTATTTTTTAAAATATATGTATCTATATGTCCAACTGAAATGTTGAAATATCATCTTTTATCTATTGGTAAGTATAGAAGATGAACATATTACTATGATTTTACTTAATGTGATGGAACAGGAGCATCTTGGTTTTATGCAAAAATTCTTTCATTTCTCAAAAAGCTGCTCTAGCATCAAGATAATTGTGTTTCTTATCTCTTAAAAATGATTTATACTGTGACTAAATGATAAAGCACTTAAAGGAAACAAAAGGAGATATTGCAAAATTAAATATAAAGGTCAAGGATTTGTGAACAATGATCACTCGGGCAGAAGAGAAAATGTGAGTGTTGTTATGACTAATGCAAGAATGATTTATGAAATGCTCAAGTCCAGAAAATACCCCGCTAAGACTCAAGGTGCAATCAGGTCTCAGGATGCCTCTTTGGGGCATGGGTTACACATAAACACTAGAGATTTACAGTTTGGTGGAAGTGTCTGTCTTTCTTGATCTAGCGATCCAGAGAAATGACCCTGCCTTCAGAATTCAGAATTCACCGTCAGAATTCAAGGGCTTAGCCTATAATAACCTGATTGTCTCTAACGTCTTGTGGGTGTATCAAATTACCTAGTTATGGTTCATATACCTGATACCAGTAATATGGCATGGTGAACAAAAAAACAATCATACTGACTCTAAGCTATCAAAATCCCAGTGTTGATTTAGGATAAATTGAAAGTGAAGATCACTTTCCAAGGCAGAATACTGCTGTAAAATTGTAGAAAGAGGGTTAATGAATCTCACGTTTCAAGGTGCCATTTTTAGGATATATCTGTCCAGATCTTCAGAGAAACTTCAGCAAGTAAAGCACAGTTGGAATCTCTGCCCTTTGCAGAAAGGCATCCTGGAAGTTCAGATTAGATTGGCTATAAAATTTAGTATTTTTACTAAGTTCTGTTGTGCAAAACAAAACAAAAGCAGAAGGGGCGCCGTTGTCAGTGAACTGAGCACACAGAATATTCTTAAATTCCATGGCTAAGGAAAGGTGGCCACGTTTCACGGTCAGGTGTGATACTGAGAAACTTGAATGACCGCTCGGCACAGAAACTGACCAGTCAGCACTGAGCGGACCAACACTTGGTTCATTCTGGAACGTAGCTGGCGATTCAGGACCTGCACAAACTGAGAAACTGAAATGAGGGAACATATAGGCTGGATAAAACTCCAAGCCCAAGAAAAGACTTGCATCTTCACTTTGACATTTAGAATATAAAAGAAAATAATTTCTGGTTAAAAATAGGCCTTCCTTACTTAAGTCACTGAAATGCCAGTCTATGTGTGTCCCATAGCTATTTGTCATCAACCGCTACAACTTAGTGGCTTCCTTGACACAGATTTATTCTGCCAGCGATGAAGGGACACAATGTGCAGTCCTTTCCGAGTTCCACCAGGCGTGTGGGGCACCTCCCTTACCCACCCCTCAGGCCCCCAGCCAGTTCTCATTCACTTCTTCCAGGACAAACCCTCCGGCTGTCTACTCACCAAGTGGAAGGCAGTGGGAACGGGGCTCTTGGTCACCCTCTCTTCTCAGAGCACTAGTTCCCTCCATGCAGAAGTCTTCCTGAATTAACTATGCTCCGAGTACCGCCCTCTTCGTCCATTCATGGAGGGTATCATGTGTCAAGGACTGCAGCTTAGACGGCAGTGTCCGCTCAGAGCGGCCTCAAAGCTGAATATCATCAGCTGGGCCTCTGTCCTGTCACCCCAGCTACTCAGGAGGCTGAGATCTGAAGATCGAGGTTCAAAGCCAGCCCAGGCAGGAGTCCATGAGATTCTTTGTTTAAAAAAATTGTAATTAATAGAAGGATTGCAGTTCTATTCACCAAATGGAAAGTGCCTTACTTCTCACACATTGATTCCCCTTCTCAGGTTTTTGTCCCCATTTCCCTCCTCCACCCCCTCCCCTCATCTTGTTTCCCCCCCTTCCCTTTCCTATTTCAAATAAACAAATAAACATATATATACATATATTATATATCAGATAACAAGGTAAGATACTATAACAATATGAAAATAACCAAGAGACAACAAAAGAGATGAGAAACAATATTGTACATTAAGAACAATAATCACACATTACATAGTTCCTGTTTCCATATCCTGGAGGTCCTTTCATTTAGCTTCATCCTCTATGGCCTTATGTATCTCGGTTTTGAGCTATTATAATCCTATGCTAGGAGAGTCCAGAGACTCTTATCTCCAATTAACCACCTGAAAACAAGAAGTGCAGCTGTGACTCAGAGTGCTAGCCTTGAATTTAAAACAAAAACAAAAACATAGAGACAGTACCCAGACTCTGCATTCAAGCCCCTTGACTAGGAAAAAAAACCTGAAAATCATTTACAAGTGAATTTCCTTCAGTTATAATAAATTATGGAAGCTAGAAAATGTGTCAATTCTCTCTTTACACTGGATTTCCTTCCAATAAGGATGTACATGCAAGTAGAACTCTAGACAAGGACACATACATGGAATTCTAGAAACATCTAGGAAACTCTGCTATTTTTCTTGTTATGTAGATACTATTGGTTCTTGCTTTCCTCCCCTCTACATCCTCATACCTGGAAAATCCAATGGACAGGCACTTATGTGGGTGTCGTTAGTTCTTGCCAATATGGTAAGGATATTGTAGGCTTTGATCATGGCATTCTGATATACTGAATCTATCAGAACACAAACCTGAAGACTTTTACCTAGAATATTATCAGTTAAGACTTTTGATTATTGTTCACAGTTATAGCCTATGGATGAGCTATCTAAATGGGAAACAGACTGCATAGATAGTCAGTTATGGGGCTTGAACTCAGGGCCTAGATGCTGTCACTGAACCTTTGTGCTCAAGGTACCACTTTACCAAATAGTTTGGAATTTTTGTTTAGTGTCTGTTCAGGAAGAGTTGAATTTGCCTTTATTCTGGTCTCACTCCCAAACCTGGGGATATATACATACATATATATATATACACACATATATATATAATTTGTACTACCAGTTTTATTTTGGTGTAAATTTTACAAACTATCTTGAGTAAAGGTCAGGTCCTCTTCCATTTTATGGAGTACTTTAAAATGTGGCCTTTAAAAAAATCACAGAGGATAAAAGGGCTTTAGGATTTATGAGAATTTGTTCAACTCGTTTTAAATTGTAGGTTCTCACACTGGGGATACATAAGTGGATTTGCCCCATTGCCATTTTCTAGTTTCTTTCTAGTTTCTTCTATTCTGGAAGGAATATTTACTTCTTGTATTGTCCTGGAAGTTACTTGACATTTTTCTTTGCTTAAATCCACTTACCCTAATCGGAGTGACCACTTAAAAGTCTGAGACATGAGCACATATTCAAGTAGGCAGGTAATCTTGAGGACGAAAGTAGAAAGCTGGGCCAGGTTTTCAAAAAAAGAATCAGAAGAAATATATTTCTCCTTTTCTTGTGTGCCCCTTCCCCTATTTTTTAAATTTACTTTTCAGGCTGGCACCAGGACCTAAACTCAGGCCTAAGCATAGTTCCTTAGCATTTTTGCTCAAGGCTGGCATTCTGCCCACTTGAGCCACAGCCTCACTTCTGGCTTTCTGGTGATCAGAGTCTCATGGACTTACCCACCAGACTGGCATTGAACCCGAATCCTCAGATCTTAGCCTCCTGAGTAGCTAGGACTCGTGGTGGGAGCCGCCAACAACCACTGTGCTTTCCCTTCTTTCTTAATCACTCCAGAACTAAGTTAGCACAAGAGCGTATCATCACTCAGCTAGGATCAACTCCTTCCTTCAACCTCAATGGTTCACAATTTAATCTACGTCAGCACACATTTATCCCAGACACTTCACATTCTAAAAAGTTTCCAAATTATCCACCCATGCATCCAGTTTTCACAGAATTCACGGTTTTGCAAGGGGACCAAGAAAAATGACAATTTAGGTTACCAAGTGGTTGACAGAGGCAGAGGGTTTAGGAAAGTAATTATGTGAGGAGAGAAGGATTCCTAAAAGAGTTGCATTTGATTGAGCCATAAATGTTATTAGGATTTGAATATGCAAAGACTGACTAGTAAAAAGTTATTTAGCATGTAAACATGAAAAGGTGAAAAATCGATGTGTGGCAGAGGGACATGGCTTTCCTAAATGTCCTTAGAGCTTCATGAGCTAAGACGTGGCCCCACAACCCACGGTGCACCTGGAAGGTGGCAGAACCAGCAGAGGGGGTCTGCCAGGAGGAAGTCAGACCCTCGCAGAATTGTCCTTGAATATTTAGGCCCCAGTCCTCAGCCCCGTGCTGTGTGTGTGTGTGTGTGTGTGTGTGTGTGTGTGTGTGTGTGTGTGGTGTGTGTGTGTATGTGTGTGTGTGTGTCTGTCTGTCTGTCTGTCTGTCTGTTTCCTGGCTTCCATGAGGTTAGCATCCTCCTCTGTTACACCTTCCCTACCACCACCTACTATTTTTGCCCCAGTCTCAGGGGTAATGAGCCAAGCCACCATGAACCAAAATATCTGAAAACACCCAGCAAAGTAAAAAAAAAAAAAAACCACTTCCCTTTGGATGATTGATTAACCACAAGTATTTTGGGAAAGTCACAGGCAGAGGGAGAGGGAGCCGTGTGGGGAAACATGCGGAAGGACATGAGAAGGAAACCGTGATGTTGGACGAGTGCGGAAGATGAGAACAGACCTTGAGGTGGTTAAAGGTAGAACTGGACCATTCCCGGTGACACTAAATTTTATGAAAGCTGAAAAGCATTAAGAGGCTTGAGTGAGAGAACAATCATGCAATCAAAGCTAGCTGTGGAAGAAGAAGAATTTTGCCAACAAAAGATAGGATTGTCTGGAGTACAGTTATACACTCCTTTAATCCTACTTTCTATAGACTCTAGACACGTAAGCAGTTGTTAAAGAGTAGAACTGCAGTCACGACAGGACCATGACCAGAAGCTCTTTGGAGAGGCTGGCCTATAGTACAGTACAAGTGCAGAGAATAAAAATTCCTGATTTCCGTATTAAGTGAAGTAAGCCAGACTCAAAGGAACGTAGGCTCAATAGTTTCCCTCATTTGTCATAATCCTAGCAGAGATTTACAATAGAGAAAAACCTAGATACATAAGGCCATATAGAATGATGCTAAATGAAAGGACCTCCAGGATAAGGAAACAAAAGCCATATAATGAGTGATTGTTGTCCTTAATGTACTACATTATCTCATCTCTTTTGCTATCCCTTGGTTATCTCATATTGTTACAGTATTTCACCTTGTTATCTGATATATTTTATATGTACTTAATTGGGTATTTGAAATTGGATAGGGAAGGGGGGAAATCAAGATGAGGGGGAGGTGGGGGGGAAAGAAATGGGGACCATGTCATGAGAAAGGGTATCAATGTTTGTGAAGTAATGCACCTTCTATCTGGTGAATATAATGTAACCCTTCTATTAATTACAATTTAAAAAATCACATGAAAAAAATTCCTGATTTCTATTGTACAGAGTGGTGTTTATATTTTAATTTAAAAAAATATTCTATTGAATATTTCAAGTGAAGTAGAAGATTTTGAATATTTTCAGTACAAAACCGATCAATGTTTGAGGTGATGGGTAGGACTTGAGCATTTGGCGATATATGTGCACACACATGCCATATTCCATAAATATATATTGTTGTAGATCAATTGAAAATGAGAACACCTGGCATCATGCTTCATGCCTATGCTTCTAGCATCTCTGGAGATGGAGATGAACAGACTCATGGTTCAAGTCCAGTCAGGAAAAAGAAGTTATCAAAATCCTAACTGAAAAATAACTAAAACATGGCTTAGTTGTGGCTCCAGCAGTAAAACAGCTCCCTAACAAGTGTGAGGCCTCAGCCCTTTACTGCCAAAAAAATTAAAATAAATCATTAATTAGGAAAATCATACTACGGAGAAGCCAAGTAAGCAATCGTCATTCATTGAGCCTAAGGGAATGAAAATAATTTTGAAAGGTTCTATTTTCACATAAAGTAGTTAATGAAAGTCTCCAGTTAAATTTTTATATATTATGTAGAAATTGTGTTTTGCTTTTTGTATTTATTATCTGAGTACCGGTGTTTACTTTCAAGGCAAAATAGAAGGCAGTGTGATTTATCTTCACCAGCCTCATGCTTTATGGAGTTCTGTCGGAAGAATGATGCACAGCACATTATGTGCTGATGTGCTAATGTGCTACAGTGTGCTGATAAAGTGATTGATAGCACTTGATTAAAGAAAGGAAAGAACACATCATCCTCATAAAGAAGAACATGTGCAGATCTGCCATCAGGAAAATTAATATATTTCCTGTTTAGTTAACTCAGTATCAAAGGGTTACGTTATTTGAGTTATGAATTTATTTTCACAGAGAACACAGCTGGGCCATGTTCATGGATCACTTGTGATTTAGCATGTTAGCTGTCCCTTGAGTTCTTGACCGTGTGACTTCGGATGACTTCGTTTTTGTCCTTGCGCATAATTTTCCTTTTTCCTAATTTTTTGCCTCGACTGTCTGTTGACAGAAATATGGTCAATCTCCGCATTTTGCTGAATATTTTTAGAATTTACTTCTTACTATCAACTATAATTTACCCTGAGGATATAGCATTTAAATTAGCCTTTTTCTCTCTGTCTGTCTCTCTGTCTGTCTGTCTGTCTCTCTATCTCTCTTTCAAAAAGAAAATGCTCTCTCTAAAGCAGCACATGGACCCTGGATACAACATGGTAAACACACAACACAGGCCCTGACATTGCTTCAATCTGGAGATTGAGGAATTGTCATAGAAAATCCACTTGCCATACATGCTTGAATCCAGGACTGTGTGCTCAATTTAGATCTCAATTTGAAGTCACTGTTTCTAATTCCTGTGTTAGGGATTGCCTGAATGCCTAGGGAGTGCCAAATCCAACACTGGATGAAAGATGCAAGGAAGTACGTAGACCCAGCTTTCTAAACAAGCACATGAGAAGATCCAGCTCACCCATTCTACACATAAATGAAATTGGATCAATTAGAGAGCATGGAACTAAATGATTTTTCCACACATAGAGATCGAGACTGATCAAGCAGCACTTCAGAATGTACAGATAAGTTAAGCAGAAAAGCTTAGACAATCAAGATAACAGTATATGGCAGAGAAAAACTTTTCGTTTAATATACACATATATGTGTACATATTTATCATATCTATAACATATAATATATATGGATATTTGAGAGAATACAAGTCTTCACTTAATAAGAAAACATGTACTAGGCATACTTAAGGACTTATGTGCTTAGTGAATTGATCATGTGTTCCACAATCAGTAATTTACTCCCAGACAAGTCAGTTTTAATTAAGGATTGCTTTTGGTGGTGATGTTTTTGGGGTAAAGACAGACTTTCATGCAGTACACCAAGCACCTCGACTCAAAGCTCTTATGGACGTGGTGGTACTAAATTAAAGACAGGAAAGAACACATCATCTCACAAAGATGACCAATAAAGATGCAGCTGGTTGGGAGGAAGCAAAGTCATAAAAAGTAATTCAAGATTTAACTGATAAGGGCATTTATCTTCTTTGGAATTTTTTAATCTCAGTTATCTATAAAAATGAACAGGACATTTATACTTAGCACAGAAAAAATGCAGCTTAAAAGACTCCTTTCAAGGAAAAAGGAGAGGAGCCTTTGACTTTTTTTTTTCTAAAGACCTTCCTCCTTGTATGAATGGTTTCACATGCATGAAATTAGGCCACTGCATTTATTATCACTTGAAACTAGAAGTAAATATCTAGGTGAAGTCATTATTTCCTAGAAAATGTTATATACCAATTAAAAATAAAACATCCAATTTACATGTGGTTTGTCTTCATACCTCTAAAATTGCCATTTTCTAAATTAGTCTTCCCTTGTATGTGTTCCAATTTTCCTGTTATTAATATCTATGGCACTTATTAGCCCATAAATTCTAACTCTGTTTAGATATCCTTGCTTCTAATTATCTTTATAGACAATTTAAGATTTATTTTTCATTGCTTCTTTTTCCCCATAATATTTTCCAATTCTACTTGCCTCTCCTTTTGTTCTATTCATATTTGATAACAATAAAAGTTGACCCTTTGACTTTATATCATTTATTCCCTCCTTTATACTCCTCAGGGTTAGTGTAGCTATACTTTGAAAACTTACCTTTTTATAATTAAAAAAAGAAACCATATGAAATAAACTATCTACAGAGAGTTTATCTACACATGAACGTCATGTAAATTTAACAACTTAGAATAAAAATTATGTCTTTTTTCCCTTTTCATTAGTGTCAGGACAAACTACTAGTTACTTATTTGTGCCCAAAACCACAATAAATAATGGCTAGAAACAGTCCATCAGTATTAATCACTTCAGTGATTTGTGGGTTCAGTCAACTTAGGTTTCCACAGAGCTCTGAGGGAGCCAGCGTTAGAGTCATTCAAGTTGTAACTGGGTCTACAGTGCTATAGACTGCAAAGGGTTTTATGAGTATCAACTCACTGCTTCCTCACAGCCCCACTGTGAGTCCTTAGAAAACCATGGTCCCTAGTGCTCTATGAATTAATAAATAGATTCATGAGTGCTAAGCGGCTTGTTGAAGGTCACATAATTAATACATGAGTAAAAAGGAATCTGTTTCCTGTCATTGGTGTTCTCAATATCACCGCTTCAATTTGTTTGTTAATTGTTGTTATGTGTATAACAAAGATGACTAAGGCCTTCATTAACCTATTAATTGTACCTAGAAGACCTGTTTTGATTCCTGGATTCTGTTTTGATATCCTGACAGATTGAGCTCCTAATTTGCAAACAAATAATAGGTACAATCATATACAGAGGCAATAATGGACAGTGACTAAAATTAAAGATGGAAAGGCATGTTAAAATCATTGGTAGACATTTCCAGCAATACTTAGTTGTGAAGCAACTTTATAAACAAACATCAGTCACCTTGTGCAATCCACACTCTGAATTAGAAGGGCAAAGCTAAAAATGGAGCCGAGAGAGAAAGCTTCAACTCATTTAACCTGTGTGTTTTCTTTTTTTTTTATTTGCGAACATAGTAATCAGAAAATTGAACAGTTACTCTTTTTCTGTTTCTGAGATGGCTGAACTGTTGAACTTCCCTCCTCAATCACCCTCGTCCAACACAGGGCTTCTTGCACTAAAGGCCAGCAAAGATAGAGAAGGACAGTCGCATTTGCAACACTGGAGAGTGAAATTTCAGGGAACGTATAAATAGAAGCAGAGGTAGAAAGAGCTTTAGGCACGGAGCTTGCTAGAAGATATCATTTGTCATGGACTGCACCTGATTAAACAACTGAAGGTGCCTTAGTACACACATTTATCTAACTTACAATAAAGACCTGAAAATGACAACCCCATGTTCCTTTTCAGTGCCAGATTAATGTTTCTGACGTATTAAAATTTGAGGCACAGTTGTGCATATTCGAGGATTTGTTTTTTACAAGTGCACAAGCGACAATGCTGTTGGTGTGACCACCTACATCCTATCGTGTTCTCAAGAGAAAAAGTAAAAAGTATGGGTAACCATGGGCTTGCTTGTCAAAATAAAACAAATCTTTTTGAAAAAAATTCAAATTTTTGATTACAGGCTTAACCTTTCACTAAGATATCAAAAAAATGAAGAAGTACCTGTGACTTGCTTAGTATTGTGAAATCTAGTAATGAAGATGTAGTTACAGTGTGTGTGTGTGTGTGTGTGTGTGTGTGTGTGTGTGTGTGTTGGCTTGAACTCAGGGCCTGGGCACTCTCCCTGAGCTTTGGCACTCATAGCTAGCACTCTAGCTGTCAGTAGGTGACTGAGAACTTCAGAAAGAATCCAAGGTCATAAGCAGAAAAGATATCCAAAATGGTAAAGGACTATGGAATTATTTTTTTAAAGCAATGCAAAAATAGAGAAGTCAGAGAGCCAAATCTACAAAAGGTCAAAGGTTGGTAGAAAAGAGACTGCAGAACCTAACCACTGGACTAGTTCTTGGGACCCCAAAAGGCAACCATGCCTGGAGATTGAGAGCTTCAAGGACAAAGGTCCCAGCACCCAACTCAAGAGTTGTAGAACTTCTGGTAACAGTGAGTGTTGTCTTTAGCTTATGGCCAAGGCTTCCCGAGTGGCTGAATACTAGGCCAATGGCAATGAGATTCTAAAACAGAAAAGCATGCGTACCTAGACCACCTCTCGCTATAAGTCTGTTTTCTAAAGCCTGGAGCCCTAAGTCTCTAGTTTTCTAGACTTGAAGCCATAATCCTCTGAGTCTGTCATGCCAGCCCATAAATCTTGTGGCATTCAAAGGTCCAAGACTGCAAAGCCTAAACCATCCACTCATTGTCTACTTACTATTCCTTCTAAGGAACCTAGAACGTAAGCCAGCGGGAAAAGACAGGTAAGTCCTCTTGGGCAAAGTCTATTTGATTGTACCGTTCATTTACTAACAGAGATTTTGTTATAGAAGAAAAATCTATGCACTTTCGTCCCCAATGTGAGTAGGAGTTTGTTGCTGGTAAGTGAATCGAATGGTAACTGGATTCTTCTCAGGGAGATTCTCAACTGTATATCTCTGCCCCCACTTCTTGTCTTCAGGACAGCAATTACCAAGGTAAGACAAATACTTCTGGAGGATTGATCCATGACACAGTGACAGAGTTTGGCAACAAATGCTGAACTTCCCTTCTTGCTGTATAAACTTCGTACACTAAGTCATGATAGAGTATCTGGACAAGGAAAGAATGGGAAGAATTTTCACTTCCATGAAAAACACAAGGATGGTACAAGCCTGGGTAGCCATTACCACGGGTAACACCAAGTGTTTAGTCTTCCACAGAACTTGTCATGTCCTTCAGATTCAGTTGTTTTCTCTTCCAGACAACAATAATACCTATGGCTTTTTCCACTTTAAAGATAAAATTCTCAGTGTCATCATGAACTACACATATAGTACGTCAATAAAATTCTTAGTTCTTATATTTAGAACTCTGATGACACTGATTTCCAAACAAGCTATCGATGCGAATTTCACAGAAACTCGAAAATGGGGAGTTACTGAAATTATAAGTGGACATATTCAGTGTTTCAAAGAATCAATGAAATTGGAAACCAAAGAGTATCCACGCATTGCATGGACAATGTCAATAAAACAAAATAAAAATATTTTACATGTTTACTTTCAAGAGAGAGCAAGGGAAAACATCTCCAAAATGTGGAGAGAAAAGAAAGAGCGTGCTCAAATACACAAAGAGAAGCTGAAATTAATATTATGTCAGGAGTTTGGAATTTAGATCCAGTGTCCCTGGAATTGTACCATGGATTGTTAATACCTGAGTAGGGTTGGAGACAGAGTTCAAGCAGAGAAAGCCACCCTAGATGTTAAAAAGAAGTGTGGAAAAGCTGGGTGTACTGGTTGAGAAAGCAGTAAGAAGTTTTCTATTTCCTCAGAACCAAAAGAGAAAGATAAATTGTCCTCCTGAGACATCTGAGCATATATCAACTACCTACAAGGCTGAAAATTAGCAACAACAAAATCACAAATGCAGAAATACAAAACAATTCTGTGGGACATCTTTAAAACACGAGACACAGAATATTTTCCCAGCTCTAACAGCTGCTGTGAAAGAGCTGATGAGGAAAATTACATATTTTATAATGAAAAAACACCAAAAGAATAAAGAGCCTGCATCTCAACAATCACTGAGATTGTCACTTTAAGAAACAGGACAATTTAAATATTTGAAAATAGACCATCAAGCAAGCCTATTCAGAATCTTCTAAGATGTTTTAAAAGAAAGAGAAAGTGTGGTAATTGAAACATAAGTTAAGTATGAAGTGTTTCTATGAAGAGATAACATGTAATTAGATGGGTTTAAAATAGAACAAAATAAAATTTCTAAAGGGAAATAAGTAATCAAAACTTTATGAGGATTTTAGTAGTTTTATTGTGATATATCTCAGATGTCAGAATAGCCATCCATTATGAGGTTTTAGTGAATGTATGAAACGGTGCAGTTGACACCATGAGCTGTCTTTCTCAGTCAAAATCTGAGATGAAGGCAGCCTCACAACACACCAGAGCCTGAGAACAACCCTGTCTGGACTGCAGACCCACGGAAACTCTCAAGAGTGGGCCTTAGGTCAGTAAGTTTGGAGCCACTTGCGACACAGCACGAGGGAACTGCCGCAATCAAATCCTAAGTAGGGGAAATGCGGCAAGTATGCTTGGGATTTCCAGAAGGAGAGGGAGCATTTGAAGAGAGAATAAGTGAGTAACTGAGATTGGGATTAAAAAACGTAACTGAAGAAAAGATAGCTGACTTACATGTCCACCCATTCCCATTTTATTTAACAGGGTGGTTTTCATGACAGGAAGACTTCATGTCTGCTCGGTGAGCACTGTTGATAACCCAACGTATTGTTCTCACTATCGTCATCATATTGTAGAATAGTTCTATTGCTCTATATATCCAATTAGAATCTTGTATCCTTGACCACTATCTGTCCACCTAAGCTCTTCCCCCAACCTGACCTCTACCTAATAGCCACCATTCTGCCCTAGAGTTCTGTGAGATCACATAGTATTTTTCTTCTGAACCTTTAGGAATGGCTAAAGCTCTTGTTCCTTCCCTGTGAGCCAGTTATAATACTCAGGTTTCTTCAAATAGAATTTATTTGCCAGTCCTGGGGCTTGAACTCAGGGCACTATCCTTGAGCTTTCTCAAGGCTGTGATGCTCTACCATCTGAGCCACAGCGCCACTTCCAGCTTTTTCTGTGTATGTTGCACAGACGAATCAAACGCAGGGCTTTCTGCATGCGAGGCAAGCACTTTACCACGAGGCCACACTGCCAGGCCCAAATGGAATTTCTATAAGCCAGGCTTCATTGCTAAACAAATAATGAAAACTAGCAGTTGCAAATGCTCATGGATAAAATTCCTGACATTTTAACTGGAGATAAGATCAGGTAACAAGTGAATGAGCCATTTAATGTGAAATGCCATTTTTTTTTCATAACTGGCAGTTGTACTAATTCCAACTCCTTTGTCTCTGCTGTGACTCTGGTCACAACAAGTTTATTGACCTTGGTGACAGACAATTGTTACAAAAAAGAAAGAAGTTGCCAAAATCAATGTCTCTCTCCCTCTCCCTGTCCCTGTCCCTGTTCCTCTCTCTCTTTCTCTCTCTCTCTCTCTCTCCCTTCCCTCCCTCCATTTTAAGTGTCAACACTGGTAGACAGGCAGATGCTTATTTACATCCTAAAATGTACCACATTTCTATTGGTTTATATTTTGTGTAAAAAAAATTTCTGTGTGTACATGGTTGTGTCCTTGTATTATACTCTATCATAGTTTTACATTTATCACATACTTTACATTTATCATTTCCTAGTGACATACTATTAAAATCCAAATAAATGAACTTCTGGGGTTTATATTAAGTACAAATTGTCATTTCTTCACAGAGTAGGTTTGTGTATGTAAAGACATAATCATAAAGAATAATATTATATCTTTAAAGTTTTTATCTCATTGATTTTTGGAGTCGTGTACAGTACTTACAAATGCAGGCACCATCTGTTCATTTTAAAGCTGTAGTACATTTGGCTCTTTTTCATTTATTTGTTTATATAAAGTTGTTTATATGAGTAGAAAAGGCAAGGGATCAAGCCAGGAAGTTGAAGAAACTTCCTCGTTTAAGAAGGGAAATAAGATGAAAGATTATGAGAAACCATCAGAAGGGTGTGATGGGAGAGATAAAATGTCAAAGTGAAGGGGCTCAGAGCATAGTCTCACGAGCTGAACCCTCTGCTACTTCTAGATGTGAGACCGGGAGAAAATCACTTCTTTCTCTGGCTCAGTTTGTTTGCTGGCATCGTGGCGTGGTCAGCATTATCTGTACTTAGTTACATTATAAATTTTAATTGACCTGTCTTGAACTATTTTTATTCCATGACATAGAGACTGTTGGCCTTGTATAATTTATGTAGGTGTTTCTATTTGATACAAAAACATATGGCAAAATAGAAATAATAGTACTCTGCTGATAGGTGCAAAGGATTGAAATATCCACTTTGGAACACAATTGGCTTGATAGCATGTAAGATACACAGATTCTGTGGTACATCCATTTCACTTCTACCTATAAAACCTGGATTATGTACAGTAGACATATTTATAAGAATGTTTATAGTTCCATTGCTTAATACTACAGAAACATAAACAATCATGTAGAAAAGAATGGGTAAGTAAATTGTATGAGACAGGTCCAATAAAATTCAATGCAAAATGAACTAAAATAAACTACAACAGTGAAGTTCAGCTGTACACAAGAATACAGATCAATCTCTCACACATTACGTTGTGCAAAAGAAGCAGACACAAAGAAATCCAGAGTATGAGTCTATCTTCATAAACTCTAAAAGCAAGTAAGAGTAATATTTGCAGAATAGTAACAAGAGGATTATCATATAAATAAGACTGCAGGACAGTGGAAAGAGGGAAGGAATAGAGATAGAACTGAAGAAGCAGCCGGTGGATGCCCATCTCGCTGCAGGCGCTGTTTCTCTCCCATCAGATTAAATAATGCTGGCACAGCAGCTCATGCACATGTGTCTCCGTTTGTGGGTCCCAGGTTGCATGGAGGTTGCTCTATTGCTCTATCTGTACTCCTGTAAAATTCACGGGTTCTCACTCAATTCTGCATACAGAACATGCATACACTTGCTCAGGTCTGACCTACCAATACACATGAAGGAACAATGAGTAATTAGGGAAATACATTCAGGAATCTCAGAGGAGATTCACTTGCGAGGGAGATGGAGAGTAAGGAGCACTAGATTGAGCTTGAATGATTTGTTGTTGCCAGTCCTGGGCTTGAGCTCAGGGCCTGGGCACTGACCTTGGATTTTCTCAAGGCTAGCGCTCTACCACTTGAGCCTCAGCACCACTTCCGGCTTTTTTCTATGTATGTGGTACCAAGGACTCAAGCACTCTACCACTAGGCCAGACTCTCAGCCCATGAGCTTGCAGGATTTTTTTTAAAGGAGATTTATATTGAACAATGTCTTCTGCTTAAGAAGAGGAGAATTCAAGTATCCAGGATGGAAAGGCAACCATCGATTAATGATTTTTTTTGAAAAGCAGAGACTACTGGGAAGCCATTCTCTGAACCAATAGGGCTCCTGTCATTTTCAGGGCCTGCACACACACTGAGTAGAGGATAGCTGTGGAAGCTGGAGATAGCATTCTCCACGGCGCCACATGCAATTATGTCACTGCACTGCACAATAAACATCTCATGTCAAATGTCCTGCGGGTTGACTGCCTATTATAAAATACTCTGCTTCCTACATTCAGAGTTCCTCTTTCAAATGATTATATCACATATATGATATATATAGTTGCATATATGTGTGTGATATGTAATATTATACATACATATATATTGGAATTTTACTCATCATGGTCGTGGAAGACTCAAGGTGTGGGGGGGGCAGGAGGCTCATTATGGTTTCAAAGAGGAAGGAAGTAGATGTGCTGGTCAGCTGGCCACTCTTCTTGTGTAAATTCAGTGGCCCAAGGGGCTCAGTCCAGCCTCACAAAGTAACAAGAAATGCAGCATCACACAAATGTTCACATGGTGACCGCTTAGTGTGTGGTGAGCTATGCTTGTACCTTCAGCTACACATTAACCTCTAAGAAATAACTTTTGGGCGTTTTGCGGTTTGTGTACTGAATTACATTTTCCTTGTAACATCTTGAAACAAATTTCTACTTAGCCAGCTTAAAAAATAACAAAGATTGGAGCCGGGAGTTTGGCCTAGTGGTAGAGCGCTTGCTTAGCATGCACAAAGACCAGGGTTCGATTCCTCGGTACCACATATATATATATATATTAAAAAAAAGCCAGCAGTGGTGCTGAGGCTCAAGTGGTAGAGCTCTAGCCTTGAGAAAGTCCAAGGACAGTGCTCAGACCCCGAGCTCAAACCCAGGACTGGCAAAAAAAAGAAAAAAAATAACAAAGATTTTCTTCTCTCTTGAATTCTGCAAATAATGAATTGAAAAGATTGAAATCTGCAAACGAATTGAAAAGATTATCTTTCACTGTGTTGAGAATCAATGATGAAATGTACTGAGTTTAGGAATAGTCTGGCATGTCTGTTGTAGCCTAAAGCCTTAATAAGGTGAAGGTCAATCTCCCCTCTTGTTTAAATGAGGGATGCTGATTAGAACACTCCTTAATTTCCTTAAAATATCCCAGAACAAGTGATTAACAGATTCTTTCAGTTCCTACAGGAAGTTCTTTGTTCCAAATCTTCTTCCTGTGGACTGGTTCCTTAGTTAGTGTTTGCACTATCACAGGCATCGCCATGGAAATAAATACAATGTGACAAACAGAGGAAATCAACTGGGAAGAAGCCGACTACAAAGGAATAAAGCCTGTGGCTGGAATCTCAGTGATCAACAATGCTGATTCTCTGTGAGACTTAATGGCCCTTCTCTAGTAAATATACTTAAGTGTTCTTCCCAAACATGTCTGGTAACCACACTGAATAACTTCCCCATTTGAGAATGACTTTCATGACTTCCTTTTTCCATCAGTCATAGACAGAGCCTTCTTCAACATATCCTGTCTTCATTTATTATATAATTAGAAACATAACCTCAGGAACTTTATATTTTAAGGAAAAATCCAGAATTCAGGAATGAAATTGGGGATACTTTATCCTCTGTGACGTCAGTGAAGTAAAAGGGAGAAAAACAGATGAGACTAGATGGGTTTTAGTCTCTCCTGCTCTACTTATGTTGCAAGGTAAGAATACAGAGAAGCCCCATTTTGAGAGGTCAAATCCTGGAGTCCTTATCAAAAGGCCAGTGACTTCATGGTGGACTTTTGTCTCAAAGACCGGCAGCCCATAAATCCAGTTAATACAGTAAGGAAATAAGCCAGAGAGGAAAGAAACAGCAAAAACAATACCAGCAAACCAATTCAGCTCCAAGGGGGAGCCATGGTGATTGGAGAATAGCCTTGAGACAGGACAAAAGATTGGGACACCAAAGAGACATGTGATGTGACATGATGGCACCTGAGCTGATCCAGGCCTACACAGGGTCAGGTCAGGGGGCAGGGTCACAGGAAGCTCCCTGTCCCAGACCCTGAACTGACAGGCTGAGTAACCTATCAGCCGAGTGACTGTCCCAGTCTCCAGGGATTCTCCTGGGGGAAGGGGATGGGCCTTACCTGTGCCCATCATGAAGACAGGATGCCACGTAACCACTATGGTGCCTGGCAGACCTGATCTCCTTACTTCACTTTAAACCCTTCATATTCTTCTATCCATTAAGGGGCTATGAAAACAACTATTTTGCCCATAACACAGGGAAGTAGGAAGAACTAAGTTCATGAATAGGAAAAAGAAAACTTTGATACACAAAATTCAATATAAAATTCTGTGCAATAATCTCCATACAATACAAAAAGTAATTCATGTACCTTCTTCTCCTCCACATACATTGGTACATTGGTCTTTAATGAGCCATAAGAAATGTGTTCTTTGAACCTTATTGCCATAAAGCATATTGATAGACCAGCTTTCTCAGAAACTGCATGACCTTCATGCTTTAAAACACGAACTATACAAAGTCCTGGGAAGAAAAGTGCTAAAATTAATTTGGTTTTGGCAGAATGATGACTGAAGAGGGACTTTTTGTGTCTAATTTCCAAGGTTGTGAAACAATAAACCCTTAGCATCCAGCCAGCTCAAACTCCACAATGTCCTACTGAGCTAATTCTCATCAGAAGAGCGTACATTGTTACTTCTGCCTATGGGTTCTGGGTAGGAAAGAAAAAAACACAATTCTCTTCACTGGGAAACAAATGGTCCAAATTAAAAGCTCCTGTAGGTTTTAAACAGCAGAAGTATTCCATTTTGTAAAGACTCCGAGGACGCATTGCTCTTCCATGAGTAGACGTAAGATGTGTAATTATTAAACTCATAAACTAGCTATAATTGGGGAGACAATTCAATAGATTAAAGCTCTTTCATTGAGCTCAGTCCAACTCTACAATTAGAACAAGGGGACCTACAGATGAGAAGGCTGGTGAGTGTAATTTCCCCCTGATTCTTCTCTTTTGCTTTCTTTTCCTCTCTTTTCCATTGCCCTTTCTTCTCTCCATTTCTTTTTCTTGCCATGCCTTCCCCAGATTGGACATCTAGACCCTTAGAGTCAAGATTATGCAGACAGCATAGTTTTGTTTTAAACTATCAGTTTCATTTCTAAACCATCAGTTTTAACTATCAGTTTTGCCAAATTCCCTTAGTTGTAAATTCACTTAGTAATTTTGTCATGCCATGTGACTACTGCTTTTTGGATGTTGTTATGGATTAATGGTGTCCCATAAAGCAGGCTAACCCCCGTTACCAGAGGATGAGAGCTTAATCCAGAACACAGTCATTGTAGCCACAATTAAGTCACACTGAGGTAAAAGAGGCCCTTAATCTAATATTACT
The DNA here is from genome assembly GCF_031878675.1 of Megascapheus bottae. Lineage (NCBI taxonomy): Eukaryota > Metazoa > Chordata > Mammalia > Rodentia > Geomyidae > Megascapheus > Megascapheus bottae. The sequence continues at coordinate 26,758,452 of NC_143531.1, forward strand.
GATATTATAGTAAAAGTAAAAAATAACCATAAAAGCCAAGTACATGCAGTAGCTCACACCTTTAGTAGCAAGCAGAGGTAGGGAGAATCAAGATTTAAAGCTACTTCAGATAAACAGCTAGCAAGACCCACAAGAAAGCCAGGTATGGTAGCTCCACCGGGGCAAAAGTATGTACTTTGGTATTCAGGAAACTCTGCAGCCTTGGCATTCTATAGCCATGAGCTCTAACTACTGAAATCAAGACAACATATGTGCTACTTGCATTTATTCTTAGCTTACTACGGGGATATGAAAGCACTCTACTACCACATAAAAATGTTGGAATGCAGTAGTGTAGACTGTCCAAATATTTAGTCCATAGTACTTTCTAAATGAAGATGTTATATATACAGAAAATCCAGTATCAATCTTTAGAAGCTGTTTCCTAAAATGTAAATTGTTTTACTTAAAGAAACATGAGACCCAGAAACACAATAAATTAAGGACAGTTTGGACAAATGGGACTGCTTTAAAATGCAGAGCTTCTGTGTGGCAAAGAACAGAGCTAGCAAGTTAAACAGAAAACCCAGAGTGGGAGAAGATCTTCATTAGCCATACAACAGACAAAGACCACATATGTAAAATATACCTACAACTCAAAATATTGAATCTCTCAAAAACAAATCCTCAAAGAAACAACCATCCCATTAAAAGGTGGACCAAAGACTTAAAGAGAGTCTTCTCTGAAGAAGAAATAAGAATGGCCTATAGACACATGAAGAAATGCTCAACATCTCTGGCCATAAAAGAAATGCAAATCAAAACAACTCACTCCAGTTAGAATGGCCAGGATCAGGAAAACAAATAATAACAGATGCTGGAGGGGATGTGGCCAGGAGGGATCACAACTACACTGTTGGTGGGAGTGTAAACTTGTTCAACTACTATGGAAAGAAGTGTGGCAGTGCCTCAAAAGACTAAACATAGAGCTCCCCTATGACCCAGCAATTCCACTACTTGGCACTTACCCAACGGTCCAGAAACAAGGACATACTAAATCCACCAGCACAACAATATTCATTGCAGCACTATTCACCATAGCAAAGATATGGAACCAACCCAGATGCCCCTCAGTTGATGAGTGGATCAACAACATGTGATATTTATACACAATGGAATTCTATGTTGCTGTCAGAAAGAACGACATCGCCCCATTTGTAAAGACATGGAAAGACTTGGAAAAAATCATATTAAGTAAAATAAGCTGGATCCAAAGGAACATAGGCTCCATGACTTCCCTCATTTGTAACGATTAGTACACATCTAGGATTCTCCCAACAGAGGATCACAATAGCTCAAAAGCTATGTGCATATGGTCATATGGGATGAGGCTAAACAAAATGAACTCTAGGATATGAAAACAAGAGGTTTATCTTTGTGATTGTTGTTCTTAATGTACTATGTGAAGTGATTTCTTTTCTTTTTTCCCCTTATGGTTAATCTTATGTGGTTACTATATCTGACTTCATATATGGTATATATGTTTCCTTGTTTATTTGAAATAGGGAAGGGGGAAAACAATATAATTGGGAGGAGTTAGGGGAGAGAAAAGGGGACAAAAACATGAGAAGGGGTATCAATGTGCAAGAAATAATGCACATAGTACCTAATGAATGTAACTGTAACCCCTCTACACATTTCCCTGACAAAAAAATAAAATGAAAAAACAAACAACAACAAAAAGAAACATGTGAGGGAGACATGAAGGAGTAATCTGACTAAAAATTCTTATACAAATCGTACTAAGCATCACTCTGAAAAACAATGCAGATAAAGCCAACAGAGGCTTGGGATATAACAAAATCAGTTATCAGCACAACTCATTTTATATATCTGCCAAAGGGGAAAATACTTGATGAGATTTGGGTAATAGAATATAAGTAACAAAATGAATTTGAATATATAAAAGTCCTTTTTTGTAGCTAAAGTAGTGTGTCTCTGTGGTTGCTATTCATTGAAACAAAGAGCAAAAACATGATACTAACGTTAAACACTGGTAACTCTCTGTGCAGTGATTGAGGGAAGAATTAACCTGGAACAGTGAAGGACCATCCTGATGGAAATCAGTAGTACCGAGAGATAACTCAATATTACCAGGACCACAGGCCAGGAAACACAGCCCAGCATTGAAACACTCTGCAAATTCAGTCATTTCCCTCAAGAAAATTATTGACAAACCTACCAAGCTAAGCAAGAATGTAGGAAATTCTTGCAGAGCATCGAAACTCATGTGGAAATTAAAAGTCATCACAGAGAGCCAGCTGTCATGGAAACCAGATGGGTTTCACATAAGCTAGTTGGAGACATTGTGAAATGGTCAGACTTATGGTTCTCCAATAACACACATGCAAAAACAAATCATGAAAACACAAAGATCCTTTGCATGAACCCATAGCTAATGCTCTCCTCTCTCTCTCTCTCTCTCTCTCTCTCTCTCTCTCTCTCTCTCTCTCTCTCTCTCTCTCTCTCTCTCTCTCTCTCTCTCTCTCTCTCTGTTGGGGGCTCTGGATTTGTGCTGGGTGTCTGTATTGTTGTAGTTTTCTAAGTTTGGAACTGCTTATTCTGGTCCAGTCATATGAATTAGGATTCAATCTCTCATTTCTAGGCCGTGAATATAAGAACAGGAATTATTAAAAGGACTTGTGTAATCAATGTGATAAATGGAACAAATCTTCTTTTGCAAGAAATAATTTAACCAGGCAAAGTCATTCTTCTCTACCCTCTCTCGGAACGTTTTTGGTATAATCTGATTAGATTTATATTTCCTTGCACTGTAATTTTGTAATCACAGAGAAAGGTGCCATAAAAAAACAGTCATCCCCACTGAGCTTGTTTGCTTAATCAAGTGGAAGTTTCTCTTCCTTTCTTTTATAATATCTTTTGTTTTTGCAAAAGGGAATAGTACACACAACAGAATAGTAGAAATACCTCTTTTCAATTATCTTAATAATTATCACAATAAAATCTAAAACACAGCATGTCCTAACTAAATGGAGAAGATATAAAAATACCCACATGCAAAGACTATGTTCTAGAGACATTCTGCATGTTTTTCTTTTATTAAAAGGGAACAGACCAGATGTGTTACCCAGGGAGAGGAGTGAGAACTAGCTTGCCCTCCCACATTAGATGCTTCCTGGGTCATCTGAGCAGCCTATGCTCTGTCTCACAGCATAGGTTCTGGGACCACAAATCAGGAAGTATGTTTAGGGAAGTATCTCATGGTACCAAAGGTCAGACACCCTTTAAATCAATAGCAACTTTTTCTTGGTAAATCTGTTGAGGATTTGGCTTTCAGTTAAGGCAGAAATAAGAATACACTCACCTAAGCCACCAATCAGAAAAGAACCAAAAAAATCGACACTCTTTGCTTCTATTTGTCTAGCTCATGCTGAAAAGTGAGACAAGGATTTCCGTGTCTCCACTGTGAGTTTGGATGCTGATGCTTGGTTTTGTTGTTTTTAATCAATTTACACATCAGGACTACAGCTTCTCTGGAACTGAAGATTTATAGGAGAGATTTGTGCAAGTCATGGGTGGAAAGCTTGGCAATCTACTGTTTCCATGGCCTCTTTCCTTCCATCTGTCCCTCTTTTGAAAGCTTTCAAGACAATAATATTCTTTATTGGCATTAGTGGAACTCAACAGGATGTAAAGGTTAAAAGATTAAGAAAGTTTAAAAAAGATTAAGAAAGTTTTCTTTGTTGCTGATTTTCTTCTTTCCATTAAAATACCAGAAAAATAATAGAATCTAATAAAAATTACCAAAAAAAGAGAGAAAACTGAAGAAACCTTGATTTCATCATCCATGTATTTCGAAATTAGGGAGAAATTTTCAAGGAATAAAATACATTTGTGCTTTCTAAATAGGTATTCCCTTATATCTGAAACTTCAGTCATTTCCAGATTTAAAATAGTACTTCTACATTTTCCCTGTCTCGTGTGCTCGTGTGTGTGTGTGTGTGTGTGTGTGTGTGTGTGTGTGTGTGTGTGTGTGTTCTCAGTGTCCTGGTTTGACCTCAGGGAAAGCTTCTCAAAAGCGTTACCAGGCTCAGCTTCTCCAAGTACCCCAGAGGAAATGAGACCTGAGACGGCTGTTCATTTGCCTCGGTGAAGACTGGTCATTCCCCGCCTCTGCTCCATCATCTCCAGTCAATCTTCCTACAACATTGCTTAATACCTACAACAATGTCTTAATACCACCTCCGGTAGCCATTACACGGGAACGCTTCAATCTGTTTCCTATACCCAGACTAAGCTCATCTCTGCAGTGGGGACCAGCCAATGTTCCTCTGCTTCTCACCTCATCTGAGCCTGAGCCTGAGCCATGCCCTTGGCATCCACAAGACCCTACCCTTCTGAAGGGTTCATCTCCACCTAGTAGATACCGTGGTTCACATTCTTCTGCACCAGTTTTTCCAATTCCAACTGGGGAAATTCCATCCATTACATCTATATCTAGATATCTATGTATCTATGTATCCTTCTATCTGTATATATATATATATATATATATATATATAGAGAGAGAGAGAGAGAGAGAGAGAGAGAGAGAGAGATCACTCATCTTAAATCTCATGAAAATATTTCCTTTGTGTGTATGCCTATTGGCTGTTTTCAAGTAAATGATTAATTTCTTGATAGATGAAGATTTCTTCAATGTGCTTAAAAAGATGTGTCATTTGTTTATTTGAAATAAGAAAGGGAAACATAAGAAGGGGTATCAATGTGTGAGAAATAATGTACCTGCTATTTGGTGAATGTAACTGTAACCCCTCTATATATTACCCCGACAATAAAAAGTAAAATTTAAAAAAAATTCACAAAAAAAAATGTGTCATCAACTGTAAACCAAATCTGGTCAGTTTTCAGGATATAGTGTTTTCCATGTAACAATAGAGGGGGAAATGATTATGAAAAGGACAAAACATAAAGCTGAATGCATGGTTCACATGGTAGAGCACTTGCCTAGCAATCATAAGGCCCTGAGTTCAAACCCCAGAACAGACACGGAAGGGAAAAAGAAAAAAAGAGAGAGAAGTTCATGATGTCAGGAGAAAGTACAGCATAGAGAATGATGAAGAGTGAAAAAGAAAAGAAAGTAGAGAAGGTTCTCGCACCCACCTCTTCAACATACATTTGATTTTTAAAAGGTCTGGATTCCCCACAGGGAGGACAGATGAGGAGAGAAGTGAAACCACTTAGCTATGGGTTCCAGGGGATGCATGAAGCCAGAGAGAGCTCTTTAAGCTGAAGAAAAGAAGGTCAAGCCCTTAATAAGGGTGCAAAAGAAAAGCAACGGTGGGTCTACACGTTGTTTTTGGCAAAGCTGAAAGCAAACACAAAAATCCATACACGTTTTCCATCTATCTCCTTTAGTGATTGCATTTTGGGAAAAGGCCAAATAAACAAAATGCAGGCTTTTATTTTAAAAGTCATTCGGCTTCTTCAGACTTTTTAACCTATTATTAACAAAAACGTCAAAGATCTAAGAGAAAAATAGGACGAAGTAAAGCACATACTCCTCTCCTCAGGTTCTGATCATTCTTGTGAATCACCAACGCCATCTCTCAGCCCACATCATTGGAAGCAAATGTCCCCAAACCATATAGTCTTGGGCAAATATTTCAGGATGTATGTCTAAGTAAACAATTTCCTTACAAAAAAATCACAGTATATTTATTAAAACACATCCCGTTTATACTGCCACAGAGCTTGGCAGTATTCACATGTTCAAAATTGTGTCACATCTTGCAGTGTTTTGTGGATTTGGTCTGAGATTGAAGGAAAGCCCCTCCATTGGACTGGTTGATCTATCACTTATTATTAATGCAAAACTTCCTCCCTCGAGTCATAAGGTTTTGGTTTCCTTGTTTTATTTACATGTGAGTTGGAAATTTCCCTCTGTACTTTTGTTTTGTTTTAATTCCAACACTTGTGGTAACATTTAGCATGTTCCTGTGCTTCTATCTTTCTTCAGACTGAATAGACCAAGGCATAAGAATGTTTTAAATCCTAGGGTTTTTGTTTGTTTGTTCTGGACAAAACAGCTTCACAGATGGTGTCATGCATGCCCCAAAGCAGCTGCTTAGAGACTTACTGTCTGCATCTTTCTGCAGTGTCACCAATGTCATCAGTGACACTTAGTCCTTAGGGTTTGTTAAACTTTGATTTTTTTTCCTAATTCTATCATTTTTCACTTACTAGCTGAAGTATTTTGTTGATCTATTTTTCTTTCTGTTAATCAAACCCAGGGGCTCGTCCACACTGAGCACGAGCTCCGGTGCTGAATTCCACATCCAGCCTGGGTTTGTTTACTTGTTTCCTTTAGTTGAAATTTCCTGCCACCAATTACACCAACATAATAGTCCTGTCAGCATTTAACTGGACTCTCTTTCCACTTATTTGTCCTTTATCTAAATGCAGAATTGTTTGCTCAGTACATCCAGTGATGGTCAGAGAGGCTTTGTGAGATGTTGTGAAATGATGGGTTTAAATCTATGCAATGTATTTTAAGCCAGTCTAATTATTAGCATCCTGATTTTGGTCAGTGGGAGAATATCAAGTTGATTTTGGATCCTTTTGACAGAACTATGGTCAGCTATGACGGTGTCTTTTCCTTCCCGCATACAAGATATTCCGAATTCATCTTGTATATCCCCAGATCCAGAACTGATAGCATCCATTTCTCCAATGTGCACGCTATACAATAGTTAATTAGGGGCCAAAATCTGAATCCTAACCATTGCTCATCACTCTTGGTTTTATCCTGTTTCCAGATGTTATTGGAAATATAGCTAGGAAAGTCCCACAACTATTTGAATAGACATGTGGACTGAAATACATGTGGTTTCTCCTTCTTCTGATGCAACGAAAGGTCCATTATGGTCGTCTTGGCAATTGTCGTTAATTACGGCCTTTGAGTATCCTGTGAGTCTGGCCTTTGAGTGTGCTTAGGCAATATTTGTTCTTTATAATTCATGAATTGTCAAGGATTTTAGCAGTAATTTTTACGATGTAATTCTTGACTATGAGGAAGTGATTGTGGTGACACATTCATGCATAAAGCCTATCCCACATCTGCTGGTAGTTTTACAGAGAAAGAGAGGAAGGAAGCTAAACAAAGGAGGAAACAAGAGTCACAAAAGGCTTTGATCTTGAAAGCATTTGGGAGAAGACCTCCGACATTGTGCCCTGGACATGTGGGGAGAAGAACTGAATGTTGGATGACTCACTGGGACTGGAACAGCCTGGTGGATGAAGATGGGAACGCTGCAGAGGCATCAGGTGCTTTGCCTACAAAGCCAGACTTCCTACAGAATGAAGCGGCCGAAAAGCCTGAATGCTCAGACGTGAGATTAAATGAGCTCACAACAACAACAAAAAACGCCTTCTCTAATCTTGAATGTTAGGAAACAAAAAAAACTCCCACAAATTAAAAAAGAAGAAAGAGAGCAGAATAGCTTTTCTTCAAGCTTTAATCCAGTTGACTGGAGTCTCCTGTATTGGAGCGAGGAGTAAATGTCTGACATGTAAAAGGAGTGTGGAATAATGTTTATCAAGAAAGCAGTGATGATTAAGTCAGATCCTATCGCAGAGGCCTTGGTAGGGTGTTTCTGGGTGTTTACGTCTAGAGCAATCTGTGCGTTTCCTTACGGGCAAAATGGAATACATCAACTTACATCTACTGAGATGGCCGTCGGTCAGAATAAGTAGCAAATAGAGAAAACACTCTATTCCCTGTAATAAATAATCCTCTTCTCTCCTTCCAGCCACGAAAACCCCAAAGCTTGAAATAGTCACCACCAGCTCCTTGATAGAAAAGAAGCTTCTGACCTTTGATCTCAACCAATACTGCTAAGTACCTGGATGTCAGGGATTCACCAGCACCTAAAATGCTAAATTGCTTCCAATTTAACTTTAGCCACAATATTAGGCTAAGAGCTTATTAAATCATCCGAGAGACTACATTATCTTGAAAGTAACAACTATTATTTGAAATAAGGAACGGCAGAGATATGCTATTTCTTAGGCTCTCCACATTCAATTACATAAAATGTAAGAGGCCAGAAAGCCGCATCCCCTGAAGACCGTGCTTTATTTCCTCTTGGCAATTCCCTACCAAGCTTTAATTTAAGATAGTGGCTTTGGACACAAGAAGAACACACCCGTGTCATTACATACACGTGTTCTGAAAAGCAGAACCAACCAACAACGAATAAGCTGTGACGCGTCAGAATAACTTATTACAAAAACTGGGCCACGTCATGTTGACAGCTCAGGCAGCAGGAGGTTGTAGGACCAAGAGTTCTTCAAGGTTCTTCACGAGTTCTTCGAGAGTTCCAAGGCAAGAGGAGATCCCTACCCTAGCTATAGGATGAAGAGAAAACCTCCCTTTCCTCTGCCTTTGTATCCCATTCACACTCAGCAGATCAGCTGTTCTTCGCCGCAAGAATGGAAACAGACCTTTACCTGGTGCACAGGCACAAATAGGAACATCAGAAAATGAGTCCTTTAGTAATTCCCCAGCTCCTCTCCTACTATGCGATTTGCACAGAATCATAACTAGAACCACTGCTTCAGTCTCCTCATCCATCATGTTTGAAATACCCTTTGGGAATACATGCTCTGGCTATTTTAATAAATTCTACTTGCACTGTGACAGTCTGATCAGGTTAGCTCGCAGAGGGATTTAGATTGTATTTCTGCTCATTATAAAGCAATCTGACATGCAGTCTGAGGAAAAGCACCTTTCCAGGTTAACCTCCTGGTTACCTTTCCTTTTAAGTGCCTACTTGATTCAAGGGTAGAGAAAGACTGAGACAAATGAACTGGAGGCAGTGAGCTAGCAGATCTGAACTAAGCAGATCTGAAAGCTTTGCCCCACCATCACACCAGAAACTCAAAACTCAACACCAGAAAGGAAGTCAGATGCTAGGGACCTGGCAGACAGTTTTTCTTCCCGAACAATACTCTGGGCCATCTTACAAAGAATGGAAGAGCAATAATGATGCTTGTTGGTCTGGTACCACCTAGTCCACTGCACCGGGTTCTAGGATCACAGCAAATGGCTGAGTCCTCTGCTCAGGAATTCGATACTTCTGTTGTGTTCTCAAGGTTTTCCTCTAGGAAATCTCAGAGCGAAATTCTGTTCTGAGAGGCTGTAGAACTTAGACTATCATCATTTTGTTGTGCATTATGGCTCTTGCTTTCTATTTTTTTTAAAAGTATCCCCTAATGGTTCTGTTATGACTGTTATTATAAGCCAGCTCAAATCTACAGGGAAAGTAAATAGAATATAAATAATAGGTAAGTTAAATAAATAAATCCTTTCTCTTTACTCAATGTGCTACATATTTTGGAGGATGTGAAAAACTGTAATTGCTGCTCTTAAGGAGATATCTATGTCAGTTTCAGGATGAGAAATACCCTTAGTTCACAACAAGAGGATATTCTGAGTCTAGTTATTTTTTCTCCATTGTCTGATAAAGACTGTGTATAGGAAAGAGAGTTAAGGAGGGTGAGTGTAAGGTAAACAGGATGGGTCAGAGCAGGCTTTATTCACAGACTGAGGTCTGTCCCCATCATTACGCATTCCCTGCCAATAGGACCCCATCCAGTGTGTCAAGAAGACACTGCCCCTCTTCCTTGAAGGAGGCTGGCAGGACATGCGGCCATGCGAACAGCATCTGGCTGAGAACAGCCTTCACAAACCCTCCTGTCTTCTGTGTGATAAGGACTCCGGTGGAGCCCAGTGGCTCACCTCTGGAATCTCAGCTTCTCTAGAGGCAGAGGCGTCCAAGCAAGGCTTGATGTCAACCTGGACAAAGGTGAGCAAGAGCTCTTCTCAGCAGAAGAGCGGGGCAAAGGGCATGAGCCTTTCGTCCAGAGACTCATTCTGCCTGGGGAGGGGATCACAGTTAAACGCCGTTCCCCAGGGAAAGCAGGGAGACCCTATGCAAAACAGAAAGCAAAAAGGCATTCAAGTGACAGAACTCCTGTCTGGCATGCAAGAGGCCATGGGTTCAAATCTGAATAGAGGCAAATAGGCTAATTGTAAAAGGGAAATAAGTAGTCCAGTACCTAGTTTTAGGAGCCATTGGGTAATCTTGCTACATTAATTTTGGGTTGTCTCATGTCACATGAGATTTCATTTAGTAAAATTTCCTTTACATAAAATTCATCGACAGCTGGGAGTATGGCCCGGTGATAACGTGCTTATCTACTATGCACAAAGCCTTGGGTTGGATTCCTCAGTACCACATACACAGAAAAAGCTGGAAGTGGCACTGTGATTCAAGTGGTTGAGTGCTAGCCTTGAGAAAGCCCAAGGACAGCGCCCAGGCCCTGAGTTCAAGCCTCAACATGGCAAAAGAAAAAAATCTGAATCTTTCGGCTTAACTGTTGGCTTTGTAGATAATATGTAAAACTTTATGGTCTATTAAAATTTACCATTTCTGCTCACTGGGAAAAAAATGGCAACTGACCTATTCATTCGCTGATTCCTTATAGATATTTAATAATTATTTGTTAGTGAGTTTACAGAAAACAATCTCTTTCTTTCCCACTACTATCCAGATAAGCTTTCTTTCCACCATGGTTGTCATGGCCACACACACATACACACGCACACACACATGTGTATATAGCCACATGCATACTGCATGTGTGTTTAGAAGAACACTGTGTGCTCTTAGTGCCCTAAAAACCAGAACGTTTTGTACATTTTTCTTCATTACCATTATAGTTCGATTTTATTATTTTTCCATTTAGTTAACAGCTTAAGTACTTTCACTGAATGGGCTTCCTTTTACTTTTTTCTCACATTCCTGTTGTTTATTGGATAATAATTGCCATTTATAAATTAATGATGAGAAATAATAAGGAAAAGATGGTGAACACCAAAACAAAGAGAAAGTAATTCAGAATTGTACATGGAGAACTTTCTGGTCCAAACGTGAGAAATGGAGGAATAACAGAAAGGAAATGGGGGAAATATATTTCCAACAATAATCAAACAAGGAAGGGACCACTCCATCCACCTTCCTATAATACTTTTCAGACCCTCTGACTTGTCCCAGTGACCTTTTCAAAGAGAATGCAGCCGGGCACAGTGGCTCACGCCTGTAATCCTAGCTACTCAGGAGGCTGAGATCCGAGGACTGTGGTTCAAAGCCAGCCCCGGCACTGAAGTCCCTGAGACCCTGGTCTCTAATTAGTCACTTGAAAACTGGAAGTGGCACTGTGGCTCAAGGGGTAGGGTGGTAGCCTTGAGCTGAAGGGCTCAGGGACAACACCCAGGCCCAGAGTTCAAGTCCCACAACTGACAAAGAGAGAGAGAGAGAGAGAGAGAGAGAGAGAGAGAGAGAGAGAGAGAGAGAGAGAGAGAGAGAGAGAGAGAGAGAAACAGAGAGAGAGAGAGAGAGAGTAGAAATAGCTGCCAGCTGAAGGTGGGGCCAAAACCCTCTACTATGCTCCCCTGTGAATGCTTCTAAACTTCACAGCCTACATACTGAAGTGCTTTGTCTTTTTGCTTATTTTAATGTGAGTCTGCTAGTCAAAAATGGCACTACTGTGCAATTAAGTCCAACTCCCAGTGAGTGGATTCCTACCGCGAGTAGAAAACACCAACTTCCAATTATTCAGATGTTCTGAGCCTGCAACAACGACTGGCAGAACTTCATCTGTTGGGGTCAGGTCGTCACCGCGTAGGCATCACCAGCCATCGGATCTGTGCAGCAGTGATTTGTCAATTTGTCACGGTGCTCATTGCATGACCTAGTGAACGTGCCTGTCTTCCACTGAGTCTTGTTTATTCATGCTGATATTTGAATTTTACATAATTTCCACATAAACAGTATGCTTTTCTTGAGTTTTAAACCACTTAAAAATCTGAAAAGATTTTTATCTGATAGCCTAGATATAAATACTCCATTGTGGACCTAAGCTTTATCTGCTGACTCTTGTTCTGGACCACTGGTTTGCAAGTTGTGACTAATAACTCAGTCTGGGGTAGTGGGAGAGTGGAGCTTGGAGAAGAGAATTACAACAAAGAATCGCAAACAAAATGTTGTTTGTATCTGGACCACATCAGTAGCCTGGTTCACACGTATGCTGTATGCACAAATGAAAACTATTCAGTGACTTCCATAAGCTAGTACAGAATCACCAAACAGACTGTAGCCATTTCTTTCTTTCTTCCTTTCCTCCCTTCCTCCCTCCCTCCCTTCCTTCCTTCCTTCCTCCCTCCCTCCCTCTCTTCCTTCCTTCCTTCCTTCCTTCCTTCCTTCCTTCCTTCCTTCCTTCCTTCCTCCCTCCCTCCCTCCCTTCCTCCCTCCCTCCCTCTCTTCCTCCCTCCCTCCCTCCCTCCCTCTCTTCCTCCCTTCCTTCCTTCCTTCCTTCCTTCCTTCCTTCCTTCCTTCCTTCCTTCCTTCCTTTCTTCCTTGTTACCTTCCTTCTTCTCTCTCCCTCTCCCTCTCCTTCTCCCTCACCCTCTTTCAGAGCCTGAGCACTGCCCTTGCTTTCACAAGGTTAGAGCTCTACCACTTGAGCCACAGCACCACTTCAGCTTTTTCTGAACATGTGGGACCGAGGAATAGAGCCCAGGGCTTCATGCATGCTGGACAAGCACTCTTACCGCCAGGCCACGTTCCCAGCCCCTGCAACCCATGTCTACAGAGGTATTTTGTTTTTGTTTCCTTGCTGAGAGTATAGTACTTCTAGCCTTTAAAAACAAAAGCAGGCATTACCATTGTGAATCAATAAGAAAACAAAGATAAAAAGGCAGAGAAGAAATGAAAGGAAGGAAGGCGCTCTAACTACAATCGAAACAGAGCACAGCAGACATGATTGTCCTGGGAAAATACAGTACTCGCACCAAGACAGACATGTTGACTAATAGAAGAAAATAGACCCAGCCTTGGGTTCCCTCGTGCTCATCAACTGTGAGAAGTAAATGTCTTTGTTCATAAGCCACTCAGTTTATATTCATGGGAAGTTTGAGAAGAGGAAGGAGAGGAGAATGAGTAATGGTGGTGGAGGAAAAGGAGGAGGAGGAGGAGGAGGAGCGGGGAAGGCAAGCTGCTTGTTTGGGACATGCCCCTGCATACCGAGTACACTACCATCTGACGCATTCAAATCAATGTTTATGGGAAGAGATACTCAAAGAACTCAGGATTTGAGCATAAACAGTAATTTTAACACACTTAGCTCCATTAGGTTAATTCTGTGTCTGTCATTATACCTTTGACTACAGAGGCTCTGATTTGCTCAGTGAACAAATGGCAGATGTTCTGACTGAAGCACTTCACCTTTAGATGTGATGGAGAGACAGAAGAGTGGTTGACATATTATTGACCAACAATATTTCCAGAACTCTTAAAACCTTTGATAGTAGCAAGCAGATTGAGTAATTACTTCTAAGGAAATCATCTTGGATCCTAATATAAATATGTTTGAATTATATGCCCACTCTGTTTAATTTCTTTTCTAAATTTTTGCTTTTTATTTACAGGTAAAAGCAGGAAATGGTAAAAGAGGAAAATGGACATAAATCAATTGTAACTTGTTTTTCTTTCAAGGCCAATGAAAAAAGAAAACGAACATACATACAAAAATTTTGTTCTTTTTCTTTGTTTTGATTTAGACAGAGAAATACAAAAATTTTATATTATGGATTTGGAACTTAAGAAGAAGAACTTTATACTGTAAATAAACATAATACATAATATGTTAATAAATAAATGATAAACTATAAGAATAGTTTAGGGATCTCTGAATTTTTTCATTAAAGAAAAGCCAAAGAGAAAAAATTTAAAAAGAAACTAAGGGGAGCTTGGAGTTTGGCCTAGTGGTAGTGTGCTTGCCTAGCATGCACAAAGACCTGGGTTAAATTCCTCAGTACCACACACACAGAAAAAAGCTGGACGTGGTGCTGAGGCTCAAGTGGTAGAGCTCTAGCTTTGAGAAAACCCAAGGACAGTGCTCAGACTCTGAGCTCAAGCCCAGGACTAGTAAAAAAAAGAAAGAACGAATGAACGAAAGAAAGAAAGAAAGCAAAAGGGAAAAAACTAGAGGAAGAAAACAAGAGAGGAAAGAAAGAATATTTTTCAGTTGGGCAAGCAAAGAACAATAAAACTAGAAAAAGATGAATTTATACACATATGCCTATTTCATATTTGTGTTTTTATGTGGATATATGTAAACATGTGAATGCTTTCTTGTTTATGCTAAATTGCTACCACAGCATTTCATGGTGAGATAATAACTCCCCCATTTTCTCTAGTCAATGCAAACTCTACGACACTGAAAATCCTTATGATTGCTTCCCTTCGCTTTTAGTTTTTCCTACAGAAGTCACCAAAAATAGGAGGTTATTGAGTTATTGTGAGCAAGGAGCTTTTAAAATGTTGATAGATACGATCCGTTTCCTCTTCACTATAAGAAATTCCTACGTGAACTCCAACTTAAAGCATAGAAAGACGCTGCCACGTACCCTTCAATTAGCTCCGTCTCATGAGAAGAAATCACGTCAGGAAATAGCAGGGACGCCATTCCACCACCAAACTTAGAAATTGGTGGTTTTCAACCATTCATTGAAAGAAGACGTATTCAGTGCTGGTTGTTTATTGAGCACTACACTCTGGTACATTTGGAGGAAAAAAACCATAACCTAGAAAGAGAGCCAAGTCTGCGAGAGGGATGAAATGAGGGGTTCCCGCTGCTCCAGCCGTCTAGGTGACAGCAAATGGCTGAAGACAGTGAGGTCCCCGATTTAATCAAACGCTTGTCCTTCCAGTCAGAAAGCTCAAGTCTTACCCACGCTTTCATCAAGAACCAAGAAATGTTCTTTATGGAAAAAAAAGGTTTTTTTAAGTCATAGAATATTTTCACACACATGAAAGACATGAAAATCTGTATCTAAAATGCTTAATGAAAGCCAGGAGCCCCTGGATCCTTAGCTACGTAGGAGGCTGACATCTGAGGGTCGGGGCTTGCAGCCAGCCCTGGCAGGAAAGTCTGTGAGATTCTTGCCTCCAACTAACCACCAATAACCCAGACATGGAGCCGTGGTCCAAGTGGTAGAACATGAAGAGTCAGCCAAGCTCATGGACAGTCTCCACACCCTGAGTTCACATCCCAGAATCAACCCAAACAGAACAAAATGCCCGATGGAAAGCCAGTCGGTGACACTAACTCCCCCTCATGGTTCTTGTCATTGTCTCGGAATGGTCCAGAGTCACCAAACCGAGACCTTCAACACCTCTGATCCAAATTCCTTCAAATCCAAGATTATTTAGGGCTATAAGAATCTGAGCTGCACTATTCACCATAGCAAAGATATGGAACCAACCTAGATGTCCATCAGTTGATGAGTGGATCAACAAGATGTGGTATTTGTACACAATGGAATTCTATGCTGCTGTCAGAAAAAAACGACATCGCCCCATTTGTTAGGAAATGGAAAGACTTAGAAAAAATCATATTAAGTGAAGTAAGCCAGACTCAAAGGAACTTAGGCTCAATGGTTTCCCTCATTCGTCATAATCAGTAGAAACCTTGGGCTCTACTAGCAGAGATCTGCAATAGAGCAAAATCTTGATACATAAGGACATATAATGTGAAGCTAATTGAAAGGACCTCCAGGATATTGAAACAAAAGCCATATAATGAATGATTGTTGTCCTTAATGTACTATGTTGTCTCTCATCTCCTTTGCTGTCCCTTGGTTATCTCATATTGGTATAGTATCTCACTTTGTTATCTGATATATTGAATTTATTTGTATTTGGATATTTGAAATTTGATAGGGAAGGGGGGAAAACCAAGACCGGTGGGGGGTGTGGGGGGGAGGGAAATGGGTACCAAGACATGTGAAAGGGTATCAATGTATGTGAACTAATGCACCTTCTATCTGGCAAATATCATGTAACCCTTTTACTAATTACAATAAAAAAAAAGAATTGGAAAGACTTGGAAAAAATCATATTAAATGAAGTAAGCCAGAAAAAAAAAGAATCTGAGCTGCTTTAATTTCATCTCATAATGACTAGACAATGTTTCCCATTTCAAAAAAAAAAGAGCCAAGACCAGCCTTTATCCACAGTACGCCACTCAGGACAACACGGGCCTTTGCACAGCGACTTCTTTATTTTGTAGTGTCTGACATACTATAAATAGTGTAAATTCGTAATTTTATCAGAAGGTGGATCAAGTATCAATGTTTCCCCTGAGAAGAATTTATATAAGAATTTACATTCAAAGTTAAATCCAGTCCCAGTTTCCCTCTACAGAACACTATGAAAGGAATGAGGTATGGTGTGTGTGTGAGTGTGTGTGTGTGTGTGTGCGTGTCCATGTGCGAGTGTGTGTGTATATGTCTCAGCATCGACCCTTAAATACCTTGAATACGCGCCCAGATACAGGTTTGCTTGCACTATCACAGAAAGTAGGCATTATTTTGAAAGGTAATTTATCTTTAGCTAATTACAGTACACTTTTCCCAAATAAACTAGCAAAGTGGACACATGTTCTAAAAAACTGGTAGTCTTAATATTCGGAGCCATCAACTGTTTAGATACTTTTGTCTTCAATCTGCACAGCAACTCTGGAGAGAAAATAATAAAAGGGAATTGTGCAAATTCAGCAGCTCGGGCAAGCAGTTTCTTCCTGCTTATTAATTTCTCGGGGTCTGCAGTGTGTAGTTTCCTGGACTATTTCTTCCCAATCTTAATAAAACCGGCTAGCATTTATGAAGCCTTGGTTATATGCCTGGAATTCTTCTGAAAACATAAATTATCTCATTTGTTGCTCATGCTTATTATTGTGAACCCATTTTAGACGATGAATTTGCAGCCGGAAAGGCTGAGAGACCTTCTCAAGGTCACACAACTAACTGGTCCTTGCCATGTGATTTGAGTCTCTTCCTATACTAAACTATTTAGCTTGTACCTGTTCAAAAGATAACTTTCCAATATTCTTGCAAGCTGGAAAACACCATCCTCGGGGGTCTCACATCTGTTTCAAGTTGTCTTCGATTTGTGGTCAACAGTTTCCCGTTCATCTCTCAGCCTCACCTGCCAAGGTCCTTCTGCCTTTGTTCTAACACAACATCATTCCCTCTTTCTCAGATTTGAATCATAGTAATCTACTTCTAAAAGAATATGTTTAAAAATAACAGGCAGATGTAGACCTCAAAGAGCTTCTTAATTCGCTGCTTTTGATGCTAACTTGTCTGATCTGCCATGAAAACTGATGAAGACAAACTTCATTTCCCCCAGTGAGCCATCTAACAAAGGTATGTAAATGCTGCGGTGTGTACAAATACACAATCCCACATCCCCAGCCATCTTTCTTGCCATTTTGACAGCTCTTGACCTTTCCCCGTTACTAGATTCTGGTATTCTCAGGTCTTGTCCATGTCAACTGCTCTAAGAAACCTATGGCAATCGGAGAAACGTAATTGGGATC
This sequence comes from Megascapheus bottae, assembly GCF_031878675.1. Taxonomy (NCBI): domain Eukaryota; kingdom Metazoa; phylum Chordata; class Mammalia; order Rodentia; family Geomyidae; genus Megascapheus; species Megascapheus bottae. The sequence continues at coordinate 26,775,960 of NC_143531.1, forward strand.
ACGACAGAGAAGGAAATAAACAGTAAGGGAAGAAAAAGCTATTGTGGTGCAGGAGAAGTTAAAAGCTAGAAGTTTTAACCAGGTGCCTGTGCCCCATTTCTGAAATCTAGCTACTCAGATGGCTGAGATCTGAGGGTCATGGTTCAAAGCAAACCTGGACAGGAAAGATTATGAGGGTCTTAAAACCAATTAACCACTAAATGCTCAAGTGGTAGAGCTCTAGGCCTGAGCAAAAGCAAAAGAAGCTGAAAGACAGTGTCCAGGCTTGAGTTAGAACCCCAGCATACACACACACACACACACACACACACACACACACACACACACACACACACACACGCATGCACACACACATGCACACAACTAGGAGTTTTAAGGGAAATGGCTGATGCTTACTATCATGTACTTCCTTTCAGAGCATTCATAGATTGATTACTTTTAGATTTCTTTTCTATTTTCATCTGCATCTTTCTGGCTAGTGAGCTGGAATGTGAGCTGGCAGGGTAGAGATTCTTTAACGTAGGCTTGCCTGTCACCCTAACAAACTGAATTGATGAAATGGAGATAAGGGACAATTATGCACACCTGGAAGAGATGTTGTAAACAGTAAATAAAATTGTACTTTAAAAGAACTTTAAAAGAAAAAGGAAGTAATATTTGCATGTATAAATGCAAAAATATATTACGTACACATTTGAGTGCTTTCATGTTCATCTAATAAAGTATAATTATAATAAAATAGTATCTAAATTTGGGGAAAAAAGAGTTCTTACTAGCAGTGCGTTACATAACAATAGGCAGAAAATTGTAATTTGAGGGTTTAGTTCACTTTTTGTTTAATAAAGAGAATTAAAAAATAAATAAATAAAGCCCAAAGGTGTTGACTTCAAGATGAGAACTTCTAATATTTCTTCAGAAAAAAAAATCTCATTAAGTTCTAATAATTAACTAATATAAATTAATACAAATGAATTATCAAATTTAATTCTAGGCAAGTTGAAAGAGACAGTAAAAATCCTAAAAGATTTTTACATTTTAACCTGATTTGCAACAAAGCATAGAATCTTAAAATAAAATATACCGTTTATTTGTATTTCTCATCATTCATTCATTGATATTCCTCTTTGGCATAAAATTGTTTAAGAGAGAGTGTTTGTGTATGCTAACATGTATTTAACTGTTTGTTTTCATCTCCTCGTGCTCCTTTTCTCGTCCCTACTCTTCCCCTAGCAGAATGATTTGACCCTGGGCTCATCTATCTGGGCTAACCCACCATTTCTTCTTTGTGGGCTCTTTTAAATCTGTTTTGAAACATCTTAATAAAAATATTCCTCACTGATTTTTCGAACCCACAGAGATGTAGTTTATAACAAGCACCAGTGGTTCTGTGACAAACATTCTTTAGACTCCTTTCTTCTGGGCCTGTAGGGTGGTATCCTAATTTTAATCTGCATCTCCATTTCCATCTTGATTATTTCACTTTTACAAGTTCTTTGTGTCGGTAGGTAAAGTGAGTTCCTGTTGAATCAGTCATTTTCCTGCACGACACCCTCAGGAACAGGAACACTGTGTTCCAAGAGTCCCCCGCACGACAGTGGCGTGGTAGTTCTTGCTATTTGCCGCCTGTCGAGATGGCAGCTGCAGGTTCTGTGCAGTCGCTGCGCTTGACCTGTGACAGTAACAACCGCTGCATGTGAACAGAGCTTACTCGAGAATGCACTCTACTATGCCTCCTGTTTTACTTTTTTGAAACAAAACCAAATCTGGGAATCAGTGAGTAGTGGCCCAACATTCCTCTCCCACCGTTACAAACAGAAATATGCAGACTCACGGGCCAGCTTCTGCTGAGCCTTGCAGTCCACCCATCCTTTCTTCATGCCTCCCACAGCTCCCTGCTTTCAGACTCTCAGTCCACAGTTCAGAATTTGAAATGTGCTCTAGTTTCATTTATTTCATGAAATAAATGGAGCTGTGTTTCCTTTTCCACTCTCCCTTTCCTTATGTAACAACTTAAAAACACTCAAAGACTGGGGTCACTCCCTGACGGCCACAGGGACAAGTGTCTATACAGTGGAGTGATTAGTTCTCCATATACACTTCGGCTCACAGTTTCTGAAGTTTCAGTCCATGGATGGTGGTGGTCGGGCTAGCAGAGCAGCTTCCATTGGGGCAGGGGAGAGAGAGGAAGGGAAGGAGAGAGTTGGGGAGGGGGGGACAGGGAGACAGAAGAAAAGCAAAAGGAAGAGGGGAGGGGAAGAGAGAATAGGAGAAGCAAGGGGGAGATGAGGGAAAAGGAAGAGGAGGAAGAGGGTGGGGAGGGAAGGGTGTCTTCACCAGCGCCCTGTCTCCTTTTCCATCAGGATTTGAACCTGTCCACTATATTTCCTTCTTGCCAGCTTGACTAAATATGTCAGTTACCGGTGTGGCTTATTTATCTCATAGCCATTCCTCAACCCAATCAAATTGACCGGATTTATCATCACAATTGGGAATAACTGAGATCCTGACTCAGAGAGGAACTTACGGGAAAGTTAGAAGGTTACATGCAGCTGATAGCTACATTTTCTAGGGGAAATGGTCTGTCCTGCCTGAGACTCCACCCCTTCTCCTCAGGTCCCAAAGATTCAAAGTATAGCTCACAGAACTGCCACACACACACACACACACACACACGCACGCACACAGCGCATAGCTTTACTGTTATCCATTGTCAGAGGAATGGAGCCCATGGGTAACCTAGGAGAACACAGGACCAGAGTAGAGAGAATATAAAAACAGAGGAGGTTGAACTAATTGGTGTGAGTTCAGTAGGCAAAGAGTCCATAGCCACTGACCTGGCCTGTGCAGGAGACAGAAGGGTGTGACTCTGTGACAGCTGGGTCATCATGGACATCACTGTGGCCGCTCTTCCAAAACAGAAGTGATCTGAGATGGGCTAGAACATATATGTGAGCCATGTGGTCTCCATTCCCACAACTTCCTTCTGTCTCTCAACCTACGCCTCTGATTCATGAGGAGTTTTTGGTGCCTAGTTGATTAAAGAATTTAAAACTCCAGAGCAGATTGTGTTGAGTGAGAGAAGCCAGGACCAAAGGAACAAAAGGGGCATGGCTTCCTTGCTATGTGGCTATTAGATCCAAACAGTACAAGAGTGAGGACTCAATACTCAAATACTCAAGGTCATTGACATGAACTTGGAGATATAAATATAACTATATAGACATATACATCTATGATGGGATGTATTATATCGACATATTGATTGTTATATGGATTGATATGTATCTATGACATACAAACTCTCAGCTTAATTTTAATTTTGTTCTTAAGTTTATGTGCCAGTGATTGCATACAGAGATTCCATTCTTGAATACTTGTTAAACTTGATGTTTAAAATATGATATAAAAATCAATGTTAATAAAATCTTTAAAAAAAGAAGAATTTAAAAATCGTGGCCCTGGTTTGTAGATAAATGATTTTGTGCAGAATACAAGTATTGCCGGAGACAGAACAGGTATGACACTAGGGTTCCATTCTGGGAATGGATCTGTTATGGAGAATGGAGCCAAGACCACTGTAAGGGGAAAGAAATCTCACAAACTGCATATAAGTATCTTTGCTTATAACCAAGTCAAAAGACTAGAGCAGCCAGTGGGCAGAATTTTAACGATAGATTTAGTCACTCATTTCATATGGAGACAGACAAACCACTAGCTGCCTACCTAATGGCGTGGCTGAAAGGTCAAAGGCTTAGGAGAAAAACGAATTGGAAATAGGAAAAAATAAAGTCTGTGTATAAAGTACATGCATAGATCCGTATGAATGAGCACAAGATGTTAGGATGTTTGTGTCTCACGTGACATTCACGGAAACATGTCCTCAGGAGAAGATGCAGAGATTGTGTGACGTGTAGGATCCTTCTCTGTGGTCCTTTCTGTCAATGTCCCAGGATCTCATGAACTAATAATGACAAACCACTGGATGGAGGGAATACACAGCTTCAGACCTATGTGCTTCCACTCAGCTCAGAAATGGTGTACACTATAACTTTGACATTTGCAGAATGGAGTTGGTGAATTAACTTCTGGAACATTGCTTTTGGCAAACTGACATTCAGCACATGGATCCAGGGTCAATCATATATAATTAATAAAAGTCATAGGAGAATACCAAATATTTGACTCATCATCTCTGTCAGAATTATTACATTTATTCCATATAAGCACCTTAAATCACAAAGGCAGGTTTTAGCAAAAGAACAAGCCTTAGAGCTCAGGCTACAACTGTCTGCATAACTTCTAACATTAAAAAAAAAACAAGACATAAGAAAGGGTATCAATGTATGTGAAGTAATGCACCTTCTATCTGGTGAATATAATGTAACCCTTCTATTAATGACAATAAAAAATATATGGAGAAAAAAGGAAAAAACATGTATTTATTCAGTTGCTGAACAATTTGAAATGAAACACTTTCTACTTGAGGTCTGTGCACTGTTTGGTATTCCTTTGTGGCTTTCTACGGCATGTGCACAGGAACACAGTCATAGCTCAACTGTTCCACACATCAGATTTTTCTATCCACTTTTACTGTGATTCCATGGAATGGAGTAACTTCTCTCAAGAACTGTTTGAAAGCAAGTGCTTTACATTCAGAGGATCACATTTTAGCCCAGGATAACAAATTCCCATCCCGCAGAGATGTGAGAAGGCTTGTTTCAACTTTTCTAGCAATGACATGAATAAAGCCAAAGTTTTCTAGACAAAATAAAACAAAATTCACTCTTTGTTATCTCACAGTAAGCAAGAAGTTGGCACAATAGCAATCAAAACCACTGTAAAGGAAAAGAAAAATTGCAAAATAGTTCCATTGTATGGAAACCCTTATGCACTATACCACAAGACAAATGTTAGAGGGTAAAACTTTTTTCAAATTAAGGGAAATCCCTTTTTGACCATAGTAATTTATTTGTGCAGTGCACGTACTTACCATATCATTTAAAAGGTGGCTCCTCTAGGATTTTTATAAATTGCATAGGTGCCCACTAGAATCTTTGCAGGAAAAATCCAGATCCTTAATATGTATGCTTCTTTGTGTTTTAGAGCATGTTAAAACAAAAGGTGTTTTATTTCTGAATTCCTTTACAACAGTTATTTGCAAAACTTACATAGCTTGTAAATGCTGTTTAGAATTCCTTTTCTAATAAAACAAAGACATTTACGACCTGGGCATGCTAGTGCATGTCTATAATTTCAGCACTTGGAAAGCAGAGACAGGACGATCACATTTTAAGACAGTCTGGGTAACACAGAGGAACATCTATGAAAACCAAAGGGAAAATTTCTAAATAAGCAAAAAGAGTGATTACCACAGCAATTCATCTTTGTGCATTTGCCTAAAGCTGATAAACATTTTTCTACTACTTGACTAAGAAGACAGGGATTCATATTAGTGGGTTTATGTTCATTAGTGGAATTTCTGTCATACCCTCAATATTTTGGGGGGTTGGTCATGGGCCTTGAACTCTGGCCTGGGTGTTGTCCCTGAGCTCTTCAGCTCAAGGCTACCACCCTATCCCTTGAACCACAGCCCCACTTCTCATTTTCTAGTGGTTAGTTGGAGATAAGAGTCTCATATTCTTTAGTGCCTGGGCTGGCTTTGAACCGTAATTCTCAGATCTCAGCCTCCTGAGTGGCTAGGATTATAGATGTGAGCCACCGCGCCCAGCCATACCCCCAATTTTTATCTGGATGGTCTAAGTAAGAAGCACTACACATTTGTAAAAGGACTGAACAGAACTGACACAGCTCTGACAGCTTTCCTGAGTCCCAAGTTCTTCCCTCCTTGCATTTGTGACTCTAAAACTTGACATCTTCCCCCATGCGATGCCCTTGCAGGACAATGTGACAGATCCTCCCACAGAGAAGTTGCGTCTCCCTCTCCGTTCCTTGAACTTGAGTCGGCCATGTGACTAGGCCTGGCCAAGGAGGCAGCAGTGAATGTGACATGGGGACTTAACAGTCCTGTGAATTCAAGCTTCACTGGTTGCTCCTGAAACAATTGTCATTAGGTCATCAGCCACAGGCCAGCCTGCAGATGGAGGACCCAGCTGATGGAAAGCAGCCATTCCTAGAGTTTAAGCTGAAGTCTCATACATGGGAAATCACCGATGGATGAGACACTAATCACAAAGACCATCCAGAAGCGCATGCAAATTGCCAGGCCACAGAGTCATCGCCTAAATCAACACATTGATTGTTAAGCCACTGAGGTTTGGAATGGATAATTACACAGTAGGACCTAATGGCTACTGTAAACAAGTCAACTCAAGTAAGAAGAGTGACAGTTTTGATCACATAACACTCACAAAGCTGAGGTCACAGCACAGGTGTCTCTAACATGGAGCTCTCTAGAACAATCCCACAAGAAAATTAAAAAGAAATAAGTATTAGTTCTTTTTCTTCTGAATCAGAGACTGTTTATCTTGAACAACCAAGCCAAAAGATAAAAATAATCACTGAGCCTGTTGTGTGACTAGCTTACTTTCTGCTCTGTTGTAAGGGACACCCAAAATATCCTTCTTCATTTACCCAGGAAACAGAATTTGTCCATCTTTTTCTCCCCAAATTTTGCTAGGTGATGTAAACAAGTCTGGGCTTGAGTTCTTACATTTTAGATGGAAGTCACAAAAACAAAACAGAAAATATAAGATCACAAAACTCCTGTGTGGATTGGAGGAGCATGAAGCAAAGATAAATAAATTAATACATCACGTATAAGAGAAGGAAGTTACAGAAAGAGGGAAAACCTTCAAATGAAAATTAAACTCTCATAAACACAGACTTATCTTCTGCATTGTCAAAATCCCATATATTCCCTGTTATTTTTTTGTCAATGAAATCTTGCAGTCTTGTATCTGCCTCCTGTGCTCTTATAGAATAAATTACAAGGCCATATGCCTACCTTTATCCTTATAACAGCATTAGAGACATTAAAATCAAGTAATCTTTCCTTGGATCACAATGTGGTGTGCGCATGGTTCGAACAGCTTACAATCCCCTGTCACAGAGCTAATGAAGTTAACACTGGTCTCTTAATTTTGTTTGCCTTTTCATTTTCTCCACATCAAGGAAAAGAAAATTAGATCAAAATTAATGTTTAGACTCAAGAGACATTGGACTTCATGCCTACTCTCTTTATTACTCCAAATGTAATTAAGTACATTGACTTCAATAAATGTGCCTTCTGCTATGCATGCATCGATCTCAACAGTAATGAGTTTGCATTCATTATAATTTATTTTAGCCAGATAATTAACACCACTCTTGTTTACTCCTTTGATCATGGAAAAGAATGAGTGTTTGCTTATTTGTTTGCACATTGTGATGCTTCAATGATCGATGTAGGCTGCTAAACTGCAGTGCAAAATAAGGTACAGGCTAAAAAAGAGCTCTACGTCTTCCATCATTGACCAAGCTAGGCCCATGAGCATAGACACCATTCCTTCAGAGTGGCCAGGGGCCAAGAGTGTGGCCTAGGGGCAGAGTGCTTGACTAGCATGCACGAAGCCCTGGGTTTGATTCCTTGGTACCCCATACACAGAAAATGCCGGAAGTGGCACTGTGGCTCAAGTGATAGAGTATTGTCTTTGAGAAAGCTCAAGCAATAGAGCACTATCGTTGTGAAAGCTCAAGCTTCACTGATAAACATTGATCTAAAATTTTTATTTTACTATCTGGGAAACCATTTTTCATCAAACCTAACTGATCCTCACATGTTTTTCTTCCTTCATATTTCCCCTCTGATAGTTTTGCCTTTGCCTTTTGCCCTTCTCTAACACACAGGCAAGCACTTGCCTTCCACTTTTCCCACTAAGTTTTGACAAGTCATAGTGAAAAAGAGAAAAATCCAAGCCAGGCTCGGTGGCTGCACCTGTAATCCTAGCCACTCAGAAGGCTGAGATCAGAGGATCATAGTTCAAAGCCTGCCCAGGCACTAAAGTCTGTGACATTTATCTCCAGTTAACCACCAGAAAACCTGAAAGTGGTGCTGTAGCTCAAGGGGTTAGGGTAGCCTTGAGCTTAAGAACTCAGGAACAGAGCCCAGGCACAGAGTTCAAGTCTGCAATCAACAAAAAAGAAAGAGAGAGAGAGAGAGACAGAGGGAGAGAGAGAAAGAGAAAGAGAGAGAGAGAGAGAGAGAGAGAGACAGACAGACAGACAGACAGACAGACAGACAGAGACAGAGACAGAGAGAGACAGACAGAGAGAGACAGAGAGAGAAACAGAGACAGAGAGAGAAACAGAGACAGAGAGACAGAGACAGAGACAGAGACAGAGAGGAAGGAAAGAAAAGGAAGGAAGGAAAGAAGGAAGGAAAGAAAGAGAGAAAATCCAAGGATCAAACTTCTCTATTATTTACCAAAGGCTTTTTCTTCTTCTTTTCTTATTTCAGTGTTCTTCAAAAGTATCCACAGATTTTGGAGGTGCTCGCGGTCTGTCAACCTCAGGTGGGTATTTTGGCTGTAGATGATACATAATGACTGACAATGCAGGTGAGGATTCTGAAAAACCTAAGTGGGAATTGAAACCAGCTAAAGGTACCATGGGTCCTCCACCAACATAAGAGGAGATACACTAAGGCCGTGATGTCCAAGATTCTGTTGGGAGAGGAAGAATCTGAACTTGAGACCATCATCAAGGCAAAAGGAGAAGGTGCTGCTTTCAGTCAAGAATCCCGTACGCAGCCCATGCTGGAAAATGAGGGCTCATCTGAAGCCTTCTTGAAGAAAAGTATTCCATCAGAGCTTAAGGAGATCGCCGGAGGCAGTGCAGAACCAGTCCACTGGGTGCCAGGAGCAAACCTAATGGTAACACAGTTGGAGAAGTTAAAAGGATTGAACTCTTTACAGGACAGGAAACCTTCTTACAGCTGCTTCAGGAAGTTGAATGTATGAAAGGAAGAGTAAAATTTGCTGACTTATGGAGCAAGTAAGAATTCAGCAAGCCCTGGAAATGAAATGTATCCTCTGAGTGTAGTCATGGACCTTCCTTCCACCACTCCCCAAGCGCCAAGATGACCTTGAGCAGCCCAAGGAGAAAGATGCTGATGATATTTAACTCAGCACCTTGAGAAGATAGTGAAGAAAATGAACACCGGTGCCCACAAACGAGTGACATTGTTATGACACTGGACTAGTAAAATACCAGAAGTACTTTGCTGTATCAGAGAAGACGGCAGGCTAATGCTGACGTTAGCTTTCAAGTGCTAAGACAACTGCATTCTAGAGGCTAAGAAAAAGAAGTGGAACCTTTGTCTATTGTGAATTTCTGTTAATAAAAATTGCTTGAGCCCTGTGTGTGGGGGGGGGGAGTATCCACAAAATAAAGCATGTGGTGTGTGTGTGTGTGTGTGTGTGTGTGTGTGTGTGTGTGTGTGTGTGTGCGCGCGCGCGCGTGCGTGCGTGAAGGGAGAGAGCAACAGAGAGACAACTACAAAGGGAGAAATGCAGAAAAACAAGAAGAGATGATGGGGATATAAAGAACTGGCCCCAGCCTGCTGTTAGCGAGCTGGCAGCTCAGGAGGTGCAAAGGTATAAATAAGCTCCACTCAGAAAGCAGTGAGCCTGCGGCCCAAGAAGAATTTAATGTTTCACTTCAAGTCAGAATGTAAAAGGGAAAAAAAAAAAACATGCTTCAGCTTAAGCAGTGAGAAAGGATGAGTTTTCTCTCCCTCGGCCTTTCTGGTTTATTTAAGTGACTCCATGAGGCACAGTCACAAAAGGAATGTCAAGATGCTACAATGGTTTCAAATGCCTATCTCATTCAGATTCACCTCACATGCACACCCAGAATAATATTTGGCCAAATATCTGAGAATCTGCCCACTCAAACTTACATATAAAATGAAATGTTGTATTTAGTTTCTTACAAAAGTAAACATCACATTCAGCTTCTTTCAGAATAGACAACAGTGCATATTTAGAGACTTTTACTTTATAGCATATTGGAGCACACATATAATGATAGTAGATATTTCCTTATGTAATATCAATGTCTCTGCCAAAAATGTTTTTTTATATAATCAAAACTGTTTAAAAAGTATATTTTTGCATTGAGAGAAATGATCTATAATCATCTATTCAATATAGTAAACATCAGTTACATGCAGATTTTGAGCCCTTAAAATGTGGCCAACACAACTGAGAAAGAGAATGTTTTATTTGATTTTTATTTTATTTCAAAATAAGTTAAATGACTAAAGGGTTACAACTTCAGTGACAGATTATGTAGAGTTAAATTCTCAAATGTCTAATCTTCAGATACGTGAACTGACCTTTCTTTGTAGCCTTGAAAACTGTAACAATGCAGGCAGTTCACAGACACATCTTGAGTTCAGGCTTGGAGTTTGTGTGGAGTCCTCAAGAAACCATTAAAATGCAAACACATTTAATTGTTTTCCTGTTGCACATATAGCCACTCACAATTTTTCAAAAACTTTATGCCAATAGAAGCTAGACATTAGGTCTCCGCTACGCAGATGAGATTTTTCTGCCCCTTTGCCTAAGGGTAACGTTTGCATTTGAAGTTTTATGTTTAAAAAAATTGCTAGGACGTGCAGAAGACATATGTGAAGGAAGTTTCTAGCTAGAAAGAATACCATCCTGTCATCACAGCAGAACACATTTCATGAAAGTTTACCTCATTCCGTGGGTGCTTGAGTGTCTTTCATTCGAGATAGGGATGAGATGAAACAGAGCGAATAGACCTCAGAAGGGAGAACAGCAGTAATGATAGTTGGAGGAAGGAAGGAAACAAAAAGTACCAGAGAAAACAAAGTTTTTAATATGCAATTCAGTCACAGGCCAAAAACCCATTGCTCATAAAGTCAGTAGATGGATGACCTGGAAAACAGTAGATTTCTAGTTGATGTACCAAATGTCAGAATGCCATATAAATTATGTTGCATTCTAATGACAGTACAGAAACATTAATAAACAAACCATGCTAACAAACATATGTCTGATCAAATTTTTCACTGCTAGGGTGAAAAAAATCGAATCCACTAGAGTTTCAATAAAAATGCGCTTAATTCTTGGAATGCTAATAGAGGACAATCACAAATTGCTAATGCAAAGAAAACAGATTGCTCACAATATTACAAAAGCAAAAGAAAATAACTATACAGCCAACATACCTTTAGTAATTCAACGCTGGCCGCTGTCACCTCAGAATGCCTCCTCTTAGATGAAGAATGTCGCTGCTCCCTGCCTTCTTTATAAAGTATGATATTGTCAATATCTGATGGAGACTGACACCTCACACCCACAAAACAAACAAATTTTAAGAAACACAAACTTAGTCTCAAAGCTCAAATTCCACATTAGATCATGCAAATAATGTGTTTCTTAACAAAAATCCATGTTACTTGACTTTATTTTTTCCCCAAAGTCTAAATAAATTTTTTCTCCTGAAAGCTCTATAGAGTAATGCCAATCATTTTATCTCTCTTCAGGTACTTTCTAAACACATGCTCATCATCTTTCATTCTCAGACACATCAAGAACATTAAAAATTCTCCTATCAGGCCAAGCCAAAGTCAACTGGCAGGGAAAGGCTGAAATGTCTGTTTTACTCAAATCCTTGTGCTTTCCACAGAATAGCACTCACACAAAATAAACACATCACTTTCCCAGAAAAGGCTCCATCTTTTTTCCTAGAAGTCGGAGATATGGCTTTGCACCTACCGTGCATCGCAAAAGTATGTGTACATGTAATAACAACTCCAGGACCGTGAATAAATGTTCCCCTAGCAGTATTCACACTGCTTCATCGAGGAAACTGAACATCTGCTCAGCTCTCTCACCTGAAGCATACTGAAGACGGGGAATTACTTCAGGCATGGCCTCTACTAAGAATTAGCTCAAACATTAACAAGTAAGTTGACAATTTCCAAATGATAATGAAAATTTCACACGACACAGAGATCTGTAGGTTAACAGGCGCTAGATATTCCCAAGTTACTGATTGAAAATTCTAAAAAGACACATTACACTGTCCATACGCAGCTAAACAATGATGTAACTAATATTAAAAGCTCATGCTGTTACCTCTTCTTTGTAAGTGTAGAATTTACTTACACCAGTCTGAGAGACAGTATGCTGAGAAGGAAATGATCCGAATATACCAGCAGAAATCAGTAAGGCTGCTTTGTATTTGTGCCAAGAGCACTACTGCTAAATTTTGCTTTGCCCAAGTAAGCATTTGCCATTAAGGCAGAAATGTATAGAGAAGTTTAATTGTACGAACACTCCATTACCCAAGGTGCACAGAATGAAACAATACAACTTACGGTAAAGAAGATCCCATAAAAAAAGATTTCACAACTTTTCAAGGAAGTTAGAGATCGTGTGGTATTACTTGAAGATGAATTACTAGACAAAGAGATCCTAGCACACATAGTTCATTTGATAGATTGCACAGTGTCGATGGTAAATCAGTCAGTTCTGCATCCTACTTGAAAAAGTGGCTCAAACCTTGCCCTGAAAATAGAAACTGATCACACTTAGGTATTAGTAGACGTTTTGTCAACCAATGTTAAATAAATATGTGAAAAAGAATACTAGTGAGTCATGCGTGTTATTGTATTGTTGTGGGAGAGACATGACCTGTTGATATATTTCAATTTATCATCTAAAACATTTGATATGGAGAAATTGAAACCCAAGCTAAAGTTATGAAACATCCTTTAATAGCTTATGCAACTCAGAGTGGATCACCACTTTCAATTCAAGTTCTATTCTCAGATAAATGGTGGTTAATGAAAAGAAAATATGCAATAAGGGAGTGGAGAGAGAGAGAGACAAAGGTTCGATAATTTGCAGTCTGTTCCTATCTATTTTAAAAGACAAATTTTCCAGTAGCCTGCATTAGAAATGTCTCAGCTGTCAGCATACATTTGCTACTTAGCTTGCACACAACAGAAATGCTACTCTGAGGAATAACTCCCAATAAATTCAAGTGACATCTTTGGGATGGAAGGATGTCATCATAATTACATTCCATTCCACTGCCTCACAATCATAAAGTTAATAAGACCAGTTAAACCTTAGCAATGGAAATAAAACACAGAGGTTTGGCTTACAAATGGCATGAAGCCAAACCAAATAGGCTTAAAATACAGAGGCAATGGCTGGTTCACAAGAGAAACATCTGCAGGAAGCAGATGAGGTCATCGACAAGATTTCTCCACCTATCTTGTGTCTCACCACGACTTTATTTTCCATCTTTCTCAGATCAGTTTCATCCTAAGATGTCTCTTGGAAGAACTAGATTTGCATCATCACAATTCCCAGTGTAGCAGAAGACAATTTTTCCATTCCTCTTACTCCAGAGAAATCGTGGAAGGAAGTCTAACCTTACAGAACCAGTGCCCACGGCTGAGGAAAACAGGTGTGTCTGCTTCCCAGGGCCAAGAAAATAATCACACCCATGCCCACCATGAAAGATCAATTCTCCTACAGCAGTGGTTTTCAGAGGAAAGTTGCAGTAAATGTATCAATGATGAGTACAGACACTGATGAGTGAGAATAAACGGATCAGTCAGTGGACGAAGGAGTGGAAGGCTGCCGAGGAGGAAGAGACGGAGGTTGCAATATCTGCCCGGAAATGGGACACAGCAGGGCCACCAATATACACACAGGCTTAGTTACCCATGGTGGTCGACAGAAACAGCAACGCATGTGTGTAAGATCCGGTGTTGGTATACACCAAGCACGTCAGGAGAGAGGGTAGGCAAGGACAGCACACCAGGGGAGCAGCACGTCTTGTAGAGAACTTCATCCCTTACAGTGTTCCCCACCCTAAAGAACCACGGCTTCATGGAGACATGGTTGCTTTCAAGACAAGACAGGAAGAGAGAAGAAGACCCTGTGGCATCCTATTGTGCCAAAAAGTAAGGAGCTGACTTCATAAGACGCAATCCAAACACCGTGATGTATGGATGTTGACAAAGCCAGCTGAGAGAGTTCCTGATAGCCAAAGATGGAAGGTTGAATTAAAGAAATAAAGACACACGAAGAAGTATGAAAGAGCCACGAGTGCACACGGATGAGAATAACTGAGTAAAGAAATCAGAAAAGACAAGTCTTTTATGGGCTCATACCTGTAATCCCTGCAGATTGAGGTTTGAAAAAGGGATTAGCATATGTATATCTCAACATGCATGGCACCTACCTAGCGATCTCAAGGTCCTGAGTTCAAGCCTCAGTACCACCAAAGAAAGAAAATAAAAGGTTTTAAGATGAAAAAGAGAGAAAGAAAGAGCATTGAGGAGAGACACATACAAAGACATTATATCATAATTCCCAGAACCTGAGACTATTACCTTCCATGGAACAAAGGACAAATAGATATTAATAAGGTTTATGACCTTGAGATAAAAAGATTTTCCTGATCATCCTTTGAGGACTCATCTAATCATGAGTCTTTGATTCCTCTGTATTATAACAGTTGTTATAACTATGAGGAAAACCACACTTCTGAACGCCAGGAAGCTGCCTTTGTTCAGACTCTCGAGGATGAGACACTGTGAAGAGACAAAATATTGGACAGCCACTAATAAGTCCACCCAGGTGACAGAGTATTTGTGGATTTAAGAAGAGAAGTGTGTGTGTGTGTGTGTGACAGAGAGCGAGAGAAAGAGAGAGAGAAACAGAGACAAGAGACAAGACAAAGGCAAGCACAGAAACAAAGAGATACAAAGAGAGAGAAAGAGAGAGCGGGAGACAGAGATAGAAAGAACAGAAAAAAGATGAGGGACAAGTTTCATAATAAAGACCAGAGAGATGAAAAGTAGATGGGAAAGAGTGTATTGTCAGAACAGGAGGGAGAGTGTCCAAATATTTGGTCTATGACAATGCTTCCTCCTCTAATTTTCAGACCTTATGTAGGTAAGGTGTTCGGTTTGGTGAAATGTTCTGTCTGAAAGACGTAAGAGTAGTCTAAGTATAATTTTAGAAACAAAGTAAGATAGAAAGAACTTGCCTGAACTTGAATTCTTTTATCTCCTTTTACTAATCATGTCTTATTCGTGGTGTGAGCTAGCAGGAGACCTGCAAAAGAGCATCCATTACAAGTTCATTTTTTCCCCTTAATATAAAACAAAAGGCCCAGGAGAGTATTCTCTTTTTCATTTGAACAAAAACAATGTATTATGTCCATGTCACATGAATATAATTTCACTCCTTAAGAAATGACTGTAAATGTTAAGTCTGATTTTTAACACATGTATAGAACAGCTTATATTCCAAATAATGGTTTTATTCAAAAGTTTCCTTATGAAGCTATCAACTTAATATTTTTCCAAAGTAACATATGAGAGGTTCAAGGACAACCTGGGCAAAAGGTTCACAAGCATGAGGCCCTGAGTTCTAAACCTCACTACTTAGAAAAAGATGGGAGCATTATCTGCTACCTACTATGTGTCATCATTTGCCACCCTAGCAAGAGGCCGCACCAATGAAGCTACATTTCAGGAAGCATCCTCACAAACAAGCAAGAGCCTCCGTATTCTTGTGCTTCAGCATGTCAGCCTATGTCCTCTCCTGTCTAGCCCTAGTTTTCTTCTGGCTAGAAAATAACCAGTTTTCCAGAGTTTTATATGGTCCCCAGGGCAATATTTTTAACTTAACATCTCTACAAGCAGAAGGAAAATGAAATCTTTTGAGTATAAATAAGTAATATTGGACGTGGAGGGGCTCTCGGCCAGAAAGCGGGAATGCTATGTGGAAAGGGTCACTGGCTGCTCTCTTGATCCTGTCAGGCTGCTATCATAGGATATCACAAACCCAACATCCTAGAACAACAGAAGCTTCTTCCTCACAGTTCTACAGGTGGAAAATCAAAACTGCAGTGTTGGAAGATTCAGTGTCAGATGAAGACTCTGCCTGGTTTGCAGATGACCACCTTCTTATATCCTCAAATGGTGGAGTGGGAGAGAAATAAAATTCTTCCATGTCTCTTCTTCCAAGGTCCCTAAGGCTGTCATGAGGGCTCCAAACTTACAAGCCAGTTATTTCTCGTGGGTTCCATCTCTCCATACATCACGCTGAGGCTTCGGGCTTCAATAGTGGAAGTGGAAGGTAGAAGAACCCCCGGATTCAGTCAACAGCAGTGGAGACCCGTGGAAAGCAGCCTCTGGGGTGAGTATGCTGAAGCTTCAGTAGGGAGGTCCTTTGGTGCCTACACGTATGGAAGAGAAGAATGGGAAGCACAACTGGAGACAGCGGGACAGACGAGGCTGCTATGAAGTTTAGAAGTGAAGTCTTGGCAAGACCTGAAGGTAATTCTGGAGTTGAGCTAGTCCAGCTCTGTTGGGCCTTCCTATGTCTTAAATCCATCAGTCTCTGGTTGTAAGTTGCCCTACGACAGGGAAATGTTCTTGGAGACATTTATTTTTCCAGCTGTGGCCTTCCTCAAAGGAGGGTGGTAGCTGAGGACTTCTTCTGCACCCTACAGGGTGATGATGGGTCATTTGGAACGGGACGTCCCAGGGGCACCTTTTGGCCTGTACCCAGGAAGGAAAGGCACCCCTGATTAGAGGCTTTCATAAATCTACCACACAGACTGGAGCTTACCTCTTGGAAATGATGTAAAACATCTGCCTCAGAATTATCTTACCCCTGGGACACGGGAACTGCAGTATTTAAACTCCTCCTTCACGGGGTCTCTGTCCACTTTATCAATGGTTTCCTTTGCTTTTGTGGCCTGATCCTTTGAGAGTCTACAAAAAAAATTTAAAAACCACATTAGCCAAGCTGTCCTCTCACCATGTCTTCTAGTAGATTTACAGTGTAAAGTCTTAGTTGTAAGTCATAAATCCATTTGAACTTGCAGTTTTACAGTAGGCGAGATAACAATCTAACCTGAGTCTTCCACAGGTTTGCATTTTCCAAAGGTTGTTGATTGAAGACACTGTCCTTTCCCCCACGGTGTGTTCTTGCCACTTCTGCCAAAGATCAACTGACTGCATGTGTGTGGATTTTTTTCTAGGCTCCCTGTGTTCTGTTTTTCTGGCCAATGTGTTAGTTCCTATGCCAGGCCCATGCTGCTTTGAATTATTCTATTCTTGTCATATTGACTCTGAAGTGTGATGGCTCTAGCTTTGTTTTTCCTGCTTGGAATGTCTTTGTCTATTTCAGATCTTTTTGGCTCCATATAAATTTATGTTTCTGTGAAAAACATCTCTGGAGTTTTGAAAGCAATTGATAGATCAATTAGAGTAGTGTGGACATTTTAAATGGTACTAATTCTTCTAATCTATGAAAGCAAGATATCTTTCTGCGTCTTCTTCAATTTCTCTTACCAGTGTTTTACAGTTGTCCGTGTATAAGGTCATTCACTTCTTTGTCTCTTATTTGGCTACTATAAATAGTTTGCTTTCCAATTTGAATCGTTTTCTTTTTCTGACAGGCCTGAGAGCTCTGGGTGGGATTCCCAGCACTGTGCTGAACAAAAGCTGTCTCCAAGGGCATCTATGTCTGGGTTCTGATCTTAGAAGAAAGGCATCAACTTTTCCCCACTGAGTTTTACACATGGGTATTGGAAATGCACAGTATTGCGGCATCAAAGCAGAGCAAGCCAATTTGCACTTTTTATTTAGCTTTATTTTGTTTTTGCTACTAATGCATTCTTATCAGAAACCTATATAAATTAATTATCACATTTAACAATTAAAATGTATCAAACAATGATTGACCCAGAAACCTGTCACAAACACTTGAGAGGCTGTATTAACAAAAGACCTCAACTACAGAAAATTACTTTAAATCAGGGAAGCACTTTGGAAAGTATGAAATGGATAATTAGGTGAAAATATAATACTTATATTTTTCCTGGTGGTTAATGAGACTAGAATTGTGTGGTTGGATGTTTATTGAATGAGGTTTTCTTGGAACCTTTTATTTTCCTCTGTAAGCAGAGTTATAGTTGACTATTTTGTAAGACCACTGCAGGTAATATTCAGTTGAGTTCTATCAAACTTCTGAAAACCGGGGATAGAGGAGACAGATGATTTTTACAGAACACACACACACACACACACACATACACACACACACACACACACACACACACACACACACACACACACACAGTGACTCTGGACCTAAGATAAATGTAAGTGGACATTTTTCCCCACACAGTTTAATCTGGTCTAAGAATAAATTCTTAGGCTTGCCTGTTCTAACTCCCTTCTTAGAAATAGTCAAGTTGACACCAGCTTGGTCCTGAGTTGCTGCATTCGTTAATGGATCCTGTAGTGGTGTCTTCATTAGAGGAGAGCCTGAGAGAGGTAGCCACAGAGAAAGGAAAACAACCTTTGCCTCTTGCCCTGCCTCTCTGCTTAGATTCCTTTAGAATTCTTTGTCTTACTGGGAGCATCAAGTTCCCTGTCTATGTCTAAAATGCTACAGTCAAGACTTTAGGAGGCCAGAGAAAAAAACCTTACTTCTGTCACTTCATTAGAGAATCTTTTCCTACTGTGCCTATGGCTTCTTCAGGTCTGATTGCCTAAGCTGAGATGAATCTCCTGACACCAGAGAATCAGAACTTGGGTTGGGGAAGGGGAATTATTTTATCTGACTCTTTTTCTTTTCCAAAAGAGGTGTAGCTTATGTCTCATCTACTCCACCCATACTTTATATTCTGACTCTCCCCACACCCCTGTAAAGAAGGTGGGTGAGAGACGTGACTTCTGCCAGTTTGACCACCATACCTGCAGAGGGCTTGTCCAGCACTCTCACTGTCTTGAATCTCTTCTTCCTGGTTCTGTTGTGTGGAGCACAGCTTGGTGGGTCCATGCCATGATTCTTCAAACTGATCTTGAATGTCTTTCCTTTTATACTCTTGATCAGATTTAAGGTATGCTGTGTCACCAAGTGAACCAAACAAAAGCAGAATACAACTCATATTGACGTTTATGGTGTTTTGTACTTAATGACTCTCATAGTACACTTACTAAATTACTCTCATAAAAAACTGAATTGGAAAAGCCATTTTTCTCAACTGTCACTAATACATTCCGATTATTTTGCTCTGTTGCACAACTGAACATGACAGATTTAGTCACTTTTAAAGGAAAAGTTAAACTTTTGCTTTACTGCTTTGCAGTATAATTTCTCTTTTTTTTTCTTTCAAGTGGGACCAAACTAAGTTTCCAACTACCTCTAACGGTATGCTAGAGACAGAAGTGCTTTTTTCCATTGGTACAGAGAAGAACCCAGTAGAGGCTTCACTGTCATCCTGAGTGCAGCGTTGATCTCTGGATACCCAAGGGCCTTGTCAATAGGAAAAACAATATGTTCTTTTCACTAAAAGTGGGGACTGGACAGTTCTTCAGATGTCATGCAGGACTAAGCCAGGATTGAAACGAGGGCAGCAACACACAGTGTTACCCAAGACTTGGCAAACGCTCCTGTGTGACCTTTTGGTTGTGGGTGTCAGGATGTTCAGTGGTAACTACGGCTCGGGAAGGAAGCCCAGGTAATAAGTTTTCCTGTGAGCTCTTCCATCTGTAAGCCCCGGGCATTTACAGGAAGTCATCCAACAGCGGCAGCATTGACAGGACAAAGCAGCTGAGACTCGCAAGCCAAAGCATGGCTCCTTCTTGCTGTGTTTGTAAAAAAAAAAACAATCTTCATTCAAGAGCTGGGTTACTTTGAGGGAGCGAGGGTGGAAAAGGGAATGCAAAATCGGTATTTCAGAAGTTAGTGAAATGGTAGAAGGGAGATTCATCCCGGTACTAACATCGATGCATTTTAACTTTGTTGTCGTGTTCCTTCAAGTGAATACAAGAAATGCATCGTGAAAATGCAGGACAAAATTTACTCAGAGTTCACAAAAGCATGCGTTCATGTCTCCATTTTACAACCACAAAGGGCACATTCTCTCCCTCGCAGGCAGTCCCCACCATACTTGATGCAGAGGCTCCCAGCGTACGTGAAGCCAGAGTCCTCCGCGCTCACACTCAGTCAAGAAGAAAAGGATGATCAAAGTGTTATTGTGGTCGCTGTCATTTCAGCTAATGTGCTCGTGCATTTATGCCATCAACAGTTTTTGAGTCCTCTCTTCTAGGCCTTGTTTCTGCACATGAGAACATGAAGATCTTTCACCTTTAGGGGGTCCTGTCAGAGTAAAAGCTGTGTCACGAGTGGATGTGTTGTTAGCACTGACCGGGTCACAGGAGGTGGAGCGTTTGGCTTGCTGTGTGAACACAGCAATGGAAGAGTAGCGATGGAAATTCCTTTTTTTCTGACCAGCAGAGCCTTATCTTAGAAACTGAGCACTTTCTCCAAATGGAGCTAGAGAGGGGAATCTTCCTTATTTGTGAGTGTGCTCATTTTCTTCCCCTGTGGTTTGTTTGTAATCTGCTTCAAGAGTTAAGTGAAAACCAGGTCACACCAAACCTCATTTTGGTGCAGAAAACTCAAAAGGCTGCCTATACTGATTAGATGTCAGGAGGACATGGAGTTTGTGAGCAAAAAATTGAAGGACTGCTGGTGTGAGCAAACCCCCTCACATTTGCGATGAGAAATAACACGCGAAGAACCACGGAAACAGCAAACACTTCCCCAATAGTAAATCAAGATTTACGCTATTGTCACAATTTACATGGGAGAGAATTACACACACATGCAGAGTTTTAAAGGTATTATCGGAGAGTCAGTCAGGAAATCCAAAGCCATGGGGCCATGTTAAGCACTGCCAAAGAGACAAAGTTGCCACTGAGCCTGCGTGGTTTAAGCAAGTGCTCCTTTCTGTCTTTTTCTGTTAGGTGTCTCCTGCTCAGTGGCAACTCAGGAGACATCCTGGCTCTGCATACCAGGACACCCAGAGGAGCCCTGGACGGCAGGGCAGATGGTTATACTCCCAGAGCAGTGCGAGGAGAAAACCCCGCTTCCTTGCCCTCCTGTTCCAACGTGTCAATGAAACAGCTTTTCAATGGCAAATCTGGGGGTGACTGGGGCAGAAAACTCACCTGCCCCTCTCCCAAAGAAAACAGCTGGTCTGCTCCAACTGGGGCAGGGGGAGTGGAGAATGAATGTGGAATCAATCAGAATCACTATCTAATTCACATATTGGAAGTATAGTACAAATCTCAAAACTCTAGGGCTCAAATTCCTGGTCTTTCTCTATGGCTTTGCATTTCTGAGTTCAACGTTATCCCTTCCTTCTGAGCTTATCTCTTTGCATTAGGACTGGGTTGAAAGTAGCTGGTGATCCTTCCTTGACCCTGTCCAATTCTTCCCCCAAAGCTGCAGAAAGACTAATTTGAAATGTGGTCTGCCTTCCAGTCTCCAGAGAACGGTTGTCCAACTGTTTTGCTGTGGTGTGAAGACCAAGAAGTTGGCTTTTTTGTCCTGTGAAATGCTTGTTGGTGACTGGCAAGTCATTATTCCCAGAGAAAGAGCCAGGGATTCGGTTGAGTTCTGCCATCCTCAACATTTAGCTTCCTGGGCCACTGAGGTCATTTCTACAGCCATCAGGGAAGGGAGAAAAGGAACATGAGATTTCTGGTGTCAGGAATACGATTCCTCTCTGTCTGTCTGTCTGTCTGTCTGTCTGTCTGTCTGTCTCTCTCTCTCTCTGTGTGTGTGTGTGTGTCTCTCTCTCTGTCTCTCTCTCTCTCTCTGTCTCTCTCTCTGTCTCTCTCTCTTTCTCTCTGTGTCTCTGTCTCTGTCTCTGTCTCTCTCTGTCTCTCTGTCTCTCTCTGTCTCTCTGTCTCTCTCTCTGTCTCTCTCTCTCTCTCTCTCTCTCTCTCTCTCTCTCTCTCTCTCTCTCTCTCTCTCTCTCTCTCTCTCCTATGTCTCCTATGTGTATATGTCTGTTTCAGCTCCTCTATTTTCTCCTCTTCTCTTCTTGCTTTTCTCTTTTTCCCCACCTTCTTTCATCTCCTTCTCTTTCTCTCCCTTTCTCATTCTTTTAGTGGACTGGATCGAGCTTCCAGCATCCTGACAACACATATGCAGGAAGAGATGCATATTTTTGGATTCTAGTAACATGAAAATGTCATGATTCCACATCTGATTGAGAATGGAGGTCTGGGCACTTTCCTACACAACACTGAAGGATTCCTCCACTCTTTGCTTCCCTGTTATTGCTATCTGGCTGCTTTCAAATCCATCTTTGGGGTTCTGATCCATAAGCTATAATGCTACACATGCAGATTTTCTTCTTCCTATCTGGGCATTAAGAGCCTTGAATACAGAAATTGAAGGCTTTCAATACTTGGAAGTTTTTCACAATCATTGCTCTAAGGTTTTTTTTTTTCTTTTCTCTCTTTGCTCTTTTTCAAATACCCAATTCGCAAATGTTTTTACCCTTTACTTGGTCCACTAATTTTAAAATATATTTTCTTTTTCATTTGCAATATCTTCTTTATGGGTAATTAATCTGGGGGTCATCTTCAGTTTCTCATATTTCTCTTGTGTTTTTCATTTCTCTCACTCTTTTTCTTTTCTTTACTTCTTATAGCTTTCTTATTCTCTGAAGTCTTTCTACTTTCCTTTTGTTACTTGCAGAGAAAAACACAGTACCTGAGTCCCTAAGGATTTTATCTTAACTTTTTCTACAGTGTCTTTATTTCCTCTGAATTCCTTTTATCTCAGTCTTACCTGACTTTCAAATAGGACGCTTTCCATGGTTTTCTATTTACACCTATACTTATTGGAGGCTGCTTGGAGGGACTTACCAATCTAATTGGTAGTCCCCATTCTGGGAGGTCAGAACCAGATACATCAGCATATAGATAGTTCCTTTGAGCCGCTCACCAAGTACAGAGATGTCTGTTAACATTTTGCACATTGGATCTAAGCCAAAGCTATCCACAATATGTATGCTGAACAGGAAGGAAACTCAGGTTTACTGATACTTAAATTTAAAATAAGAGTGTCCTCTCTTCCCCTCAGTTCATGACTGGATCAACAAGATGTGGTATTTATACACAGTGGAATTCTATGTTGCTGTCAGAAAAAATGACATCGACCCATTTGTAAGGAAATGGAAAGACTTAGAAAAAAATCATATTAAGTGAAGTAAGCCAGACTCAAAGGAACATAGGCTCAATGGTTTCCCTCATTTGTCATAATCAGTAGAAACCTTGGGCTCTCCTAGCAGAGATTTGCAATAGAGCAAAACCTTGATACATAAGGCCATATAGAATGATGCTAAATGAAAGGACCTCCAGGATATTGAAACAAAAGCCATATAACGAGTGATTGTTGTCCTTAATGTACTATGTTATCTCTCATCTCTTTTGCTGTCCCTTGGTTATCTCATATTGTTACAGTATTTCACCTTGTTACCTGATATATTATATATATGCTTATTTGGTTATTTGAAATAGGATAGAGAAGAGGGGAAAACAAGATGAGGGGGGTGGGGGGGGGAAATGGGGACCAAGACATGAGAACGGGTATCAATGTATGTGAAGTAATGCACCTTCTATCTGGTGAATATAATGTAACCCTTCTATTAAATTATGATAAAAATATATGAAAAAGAGTGTCCTCTCTTGTCCATATTTCACCTTATCTTTCATCTTCCTAATCCTGATGTCATCAAATTCAAAATTTTTAGGCTATGCTTTTTTCAGGAAGCAAACCCCCTGTCTCCTACAGGGAATGGAGGAGAGATGGATGTTAGTTAGACCCAACAGTGTTTGACCGTGTGTGTGTGTGTGTGTGTGTGTGTGTGTGTGTGTGTGTGTGTGTGTGTGTGGTGTGTGTGTGTGTGTGTGTGTGTGTGTGCATGTTTTGTAGGTCATGGGGCTTGAACTCTGGGCCCGGGAGCTGTCCCTGAGCTCTTCATCTCAATGCTACTGTGCTACCACTTTGTTCTGGTTTTCTGATGGATCATTGGAGATAGGGTCTCATGAACTTTCATGCCCAGGCTGGCTTTGAACCACAATCCTCAGATCTCAGTCTCCTGAGTAGCTGGGATTACAGGCCACCAGCACCCAGCTGTTTGACAGTATTGTAGAGGGATTCATATAAAGAGTCTATCAAGATTAATATCTTTCTCATCCCTATTTTTATTTCCCTTTGAGGTGATTTAGTGGTTCAACTCTATTTCCCAGCTTTTTGATGGTGGGAAGGTGATAAGCTTTCAGTAGAAGGCATCGTCCAGTGTTGAGTTTTGATCTTTTCCTGGGGACACTGTGTGCAGCAGATTGCTCTCTGGTAAAGCTGGGAAGGGGCAGGGCACTGTGGCTCCCAGCTAGGTAGACAGGCACGTGGTGTCACCACGTGATAGCATCCAGTAGCCTGCGTGCATTCAATACATCATGGACTTACAGCATTTCCAACTGCTGATGACTTAATCGGGACCCAGCCCATCATAAGGTGACGTGCACCTGCTTAATAAAAACAACTTGTCAGAGCCTTTTGTATCGTTTTTCAAAGATTTGCCGGAATGCAAATAATAAAGAAGCCTGTCTCATTTTTGTCAGTTTACTTTTAAGGACCATCCTCCCCTGAGCATGCATCCCAAAGCCACATGGTGTTGAATTTGCATGATTCAGTGCAACTGGCTGCAGCGTTAGTAGGAAGGACGTCGTCCTGATGCAGATGATTCCCACCTTTGGTTTATGGAAATATTATAAAGCGGAAATGATGGAGCTGTGTGTCATTATCTATATATTTCTATCATTAACTCAGCCCAGTTCTGCTTTCCCAGAGCCATGTTTGTCCTCTGAGGACAAATGCAACTTGTCAGGAAGCCAGCTTCAGGCACTGATGCCCTGCTGCAAGTGGCTCAGATGAGAGATGAAACAGAGACATCTACAGGAAGCTTTAGGGACTGAGGCATGAGTCACTGGTGCATCGGCCGTGCAGCCATTTCCACTCATTTCCACGGGAAAGGAGTGCATAGCTCAGTAAGAAGCTAGGAAACACCTTTCATAAAATTAAATCTCGAGTCAAATTCGTGCCTTTGGGAACGAGTCAAGATCAGACCTGAATCAGTTCAGACGAAGACTTACTTTAACAAAAATGTTAAAATTCATCGTACTTGCCCTAAAATCCTTGAAAGGAAATTAGCTTACATTAAGGGATTATTCATTATATTCTATGTTTTATTGTACTTTGAAGTGTTATATTTGATATGTATTTTATATATATAGATATGCACATAACTTTCTGAAGGAGCAATTGATATGATACATTAATTTAAATACTAAGGAAATATAATTCAAGTATTTTCAAATTGTTTCTTGTGTGTGTGTGTGTGCGTGTGTGTGTGTGTGTGTGTGTGTGTACTGGTCCTGGGGCTTGAACTTAGGGCCTGGGTATTGTCACTGACCTTTTTTTGCTCACAGCTGGTGTGCCACCACTTGAATCACAGCTCTACTTCTGGCTTTTTGCTAGTTAACAGGAGATAAGAGTCTCACAGACTTTCCTACCTTGGTTGGCTTTAAACTGTGCTACTCAGATCTCAGCCACCATCTAGCTCTGATTCGTTAGGCTGTATTTCCCCAATATTTTTCTTGATTGGGCTTGACAGAACTGTCCAAATGGGAAATGTTAAGGCACACAATAGTAGTGTTTCTCTCATACATTTTATTTTCCCAAATGGATAAGAAGTAATAATGAAATTAAAATCTACTTTACAAAAGAATTTAGAGTGTCTTCTTGTTTGACAGGCTCTGAGCTGTTAAAAGCTTTTCTCTATGCCACCTAATCACCATAAAAATAACTCTATTTGAATTACTTTTCCTGGAAAGCCAGGGCCTCATTCCAAAGCCACAAGAAGGTCAGTTCCTTTCATGTAAAGTTAAAAAATAAATATAAGAATGGATTTCAAACTATGTAACAACTTTTCTGTTATGATGGATATGATTCAACTACTTCAATAAATATTTATCTTCTCTGTTATGTCCATTTCAAAACACAAATGTAAGTAGAAATATTCAAATCCTCTAGTTACTACTATTCTGCGTGATCATATTTTAATTATGTGAACACAATTCATGTAATAAAAGAATATCCCAGAGGTGCCTTGAAACCTGGCCTGAATTACACTGTTCCTTCAGAATAAGTTTAGTTAATTCAGTTAAAGATGTAATGCAAGCTTAACCAACCAAGAGATAAACTGGCAAAGGGAGAATCCAAAAGTGAATGCCAACCTGTTGTTCAAAACAGAATGGGTTTGAGATGCTCAAACTTTCACTCTCCTCCAATCTCCAGTGGTCTTTCCTGTGGCCAATTTCAGAAAGACAAAAAGAAAGAGACACAGAGACACCCAGGAATGGAGACAGAGATACACTGAGAGAACACTGTGCATTATCTCCCTCTCTCCCTCCCTCCCTCTGCCCTGCCCCTCCCTCCCTCCATCCCTCCCTCCTACTCCATCCCTTCCTCCTTCTCCCTCTCCTTACAAAGACTTCAATACTGTTAGAGTCCCATCTTTACCTCATTTAACATGAATTATTTCTTCAAAGTCCTTGTCTCCAAATACACTGGACAATAGGGCTTCAATTTTAGAGTCTTCAACACCAAGATATAAAATTCAGTCCATAATAAATACATAGAGCTAATGGCTCAAGGCCACAAATCTACCCTTGAGTGACTCCTGTATCCCTTCCTCAACAGCTCTTGGCTAGAGAGAATTCTTAGATTATTAGGAATGCTTGTGTTACTTTCCATGTTTGTAAATCATCATATATACACATAAAATGTAATTACATACTTTAAAGGCTCTCTTCATTTCAGACCAAATTTATCTCAAATTATAAGCAATGGATTGGGCAAATTTAGTGTTGACTAAGTTATGATTTAAGATGACTCTTCAGAGAAACAGTATAGATACACAGAATGCCACTGCCTAGAAAATGATAGCTATCGATGAAACCAGAACTTCTACCATGTGCTATACAACATGTAGTTTTATATGCACTTGAAAATAACAAAACTTCATTTCTCTTAGGATGCTGTGTAACACTTTGTGTGTTCCCACGACCACTGACTAGATAAGTGACATCTCATGTATGATCTATGTGCCTCTGTTATACAGAATCATCATGCATGCATGTGCACATAATACATATGTGTAATTCGTATCTACACATGATGTGTGTATATGTGAGTCCTTGTCATGCAAGATACATGACTGTCTGTCACTAAAAGGAGCTGACTGTCCAGTGCTTCCCTGGGGACTGCGACGCTGAGACACCACAAGCAGGAATCGCCAGCCATGCCTCTCCCGCAGTGCTTTGTGCCCACCTTAATTGGATGTGCCATTAGTCCTGCTCACTAATATGACCTGGATTCGGGAATAAGTAAACACATTCTTCCCAGAGGGCACAATAATGTTTTTAATCTATTTTCTCCGTGGTAGGCCGTAGTCTCAGAGAAAGAACCTTAGCATTGCATTTCTTTTCAAGGAAAAATAAACAAAATGGGTTCTGGGATTCTCCCCTCATCATCCTCCCTACTTCTTCCAGTCTGTGTGCTCACAGTGAAGAAAGAACGTGAGTAAAAGGAGAACACAGAAAATTCACTGAGGAAAACAAATTCCAATTTTATTTAGGTGATTTTTCACAGTATATGCATCTTCCCCTTTGATTCTCTAAAAAATGGCAAATGAAACATCACTGAGCAAGTTAGTCAACTAATGTCTACAGCAAAAAAAATCTGTCAACCTTTCGACAGATATGTATAATAAATATGTTATGTAACAATATTTTATAATAAAATGGATCAAGAAAATATGGTATATGTAGACAATGGAACTCTATGCTTCCATCAGAAAGAATGGCATTGCCCCATTCGTAAGGAAAGGGAAAGACTTGGAAAAAGTCATAGTAAGTGAAAGAAGCCAAACTCAAGGAAGCATAAATGCCATGGTTTCCCTTATTCATAATAATTAGCACGTGTCTAGGATGGTCCTGGAAGAGGATCGTAGTGGCTCCGTCATGTACGCTGATGCTAAGGGAAATGAGCTTGGAAGCAGAGGTTTTCCTTAGTGGTTGCTGCTTTGAATGTACTGTGTGAAGTTATTTCTTTCTTCTTTCAGTTTTTTCCTTTAGTTTATCCCCTGTTGTCACTGTGTTTTGTATATGCATATTTCTGAGTGGGACAAGGTAAGGGGAAGAGCAATATGGCGAGACGAGAGACGCAGGGCAAGCCAGTGCAAGAGCCATACAAGACAATACGATGGAAATGAGCTTTACAGCGTGGGGAGGGGGGCTGGCGAGGGAGGGAAAGTGGGAGAGAAACGAAAAGGGGTAGCAATATTGAACAAGAAATGTACTCATTACCTTACACATAAAACTGTAATCCCTCTGTCCACCACCTTGATGATAAAACGAAATTAAAGTAAAAAAATAAAAATCCAAATGTTAGGGACGCGACAACTCATGAAGGAATATCTATCTCAACTAAAACATCCAACAGGTATCATTTCACATGAGTGAAAACGCATGCTGTGTGCCTTTCTGAGCTTGGCTTATCTCATGTAACATAATGATCTCCAAATCCACACAACTTTTCTATCACCGAATGCTGTCCTTTCTCACACACAGCTTTCTGTATCCCTGGGACTTTACTTTTCTGCTAGTAGGAGAACAATTTTCCATGAAACCAAAAGTTACTTAAGTTCTGACTGCTGTGTGAGTTGAGAAGTTGGGACTAGATCCCTAGAGAGTTGCTTTCCAAGTTAGGCAACTGAGCCTCAGTTTTATCCCTTGTAGTGGACAGAAAACAAGACCCGCTTTTCATTTAAATATTCTAATCTGAAAAGAAGAATGCACCTGTTTTCCCTCTGAAGCATTTGGCTTAGGAAGATGTAGAAAGAATGCCCTGACCTGAGTGAAGAAGCCTAGAGATGAGAGCTGATACACTGTCCTCTGAAATCATTAAAACTGCTGCTGGAAAAGTATGTTTGACATCTTAATAGGAAAATGACAAAACAAAATGTCACTATGTCTGCTTTTCTACCTAAGGCTCTATTAGACACACTAAGCTCTGCTGTCAGGCAATAGCTTTACAAGCTGCAAAAATAACTCCTCTAAATATTCTTGAGAGGGACGCGTGCGTCAGCCATCTGTCCGCTTTAATTGTTTTTGTTAAAGCCCTACCACTTCTTGGAGCTCTATCCCACCCTTTGCTGTCCATTTGCTCTTGCCAGCCTTTGGGTGGGGTGGCGTGTGTACAGGCAGCGTTCTCAGCCAGGCCCGGCGACACTGCCCCTTCCGTGTGCATGTGCACTGCCCACATGAGATGCTTGGGCGATGGGTCTGTGGCTGAGTTCACAGCGCAGCAGGCACTCCACTTGGTGTCTCCCCTCAGGTGCCATCAGCCACACCCCAAATGCCCATGGGAGACCAAGCTGGAAGTCCTGCTTCCTCACAGCAGCGGGGAGGGAAGCAGGGCAATGCTACCGTACAGGCAGGTGAGGTCTGCTCCCACTCAGGTGCTAAAAAGTGCTTCAGACCTAGTCGTCTTTAGAGGACCAGAGATCAAAGGTTCTAGTCTTACTGATTGCCCATCCTGGAAAAGTGGAAACAGACTAAGAAGAAAATAAAATAAAATTAGTACTGGACACCGAAGGTCCTTACAGTAAAAGCTGTGAGTTACGTTCACGTAGCTGTCACACACTTCCTGAGAGGAGGAGCGTGTTTTGCTCAGAAGGCGAGGCCTTCGGCTGGGCCCTGGATGCTTGGGTAGAAGATCATGGCTGCAGAA
Source organism: Megascapheus bottae (assembly GCF_031878675.1). Lineage (NCBI taxonomy): Eukaryota > Metazoa > Chordata > Mammalia > Rodentia > Geomyidae > Megascapheus > Megascapheus bottae. The sequence continues at coordinate 26,805,701 of NC_143531.1, forward strand.
GCACCTGGCAGAGGCATTCCTCACCTCATGGTGAACAGGAAGCCGAGCCAAGTGAAGGAGCTGGGCATCTAATTCCAACCCCACAGCCCACGTGAGCCACTTCCTCTAGGCCACTTCCCACAGAGCCCACCAGGCCCAAGACAGCGCTTCCAGCTGCCAGCCAGCGTTTCCACGGGAGCCCGTGGGGCTCATTCAGTGTGATCCATAGGGACGGAGGCCACACGAGGCCAGCCTTGTCCTTCCTTCTTCGTTCCATAAGGAATCACTCCAGCTTACAACCAGAGGAAGAGCACTGTGAAGATTGTCCAGGAGATGCTTCCTCTCCACCACACTGACAACCCAGAAAGCCTACCCGATGGCTCTGAAAATGAATGAAGCTGTGCACTGAAGCGCTTTCCCAAGTCTCTACAGCTAGCCCGCTCAGAGAAGGCACAGCCACGGTCACCAGCACAGCCTTTCAGAGGCTAGGGCATTCCCTAGTTGAGACCTGGCTCTCCTCACGTCACCTAAGGTCTCGCCATCAGCACTTTTCTGTCCTGGCTTGGCCCTGGAGCCTCCGGGGGCATTGGTTTAGATAGGAATGCTCAGTGGGCCCATCAGGAGAGCTGGTTCTAAAGATCTGCTCACGGGCCAGGGGCTCAGTATGTTGAACAGGCTCCCAAAGAGGTTCTGATGCATCAGTCCAAACACTCGCCTTTTTTTTTTTTTCTCAAATCAACAAACACCAAATCGAGGAGGAATTTTGTATGGGGAAAACAGTCCTTGCCATTCTTGACCAAAAAGCATTTCTTCAAGGTGCCGGTCCTAGTTTTGAAGGAAAAAGTTCAGCCCAACCAAACTTTTCTGTCATGATGGTAAAGCCCAGAGGGACGATTTGTTTTATGTGCCACCCTCTCCGGGACTGAAAGCCATTTCTAAGCGTGCCTAGATGGTGATTCAGAAGGATTAGCACGTGGATCTGTACAGAGCAAAGACTTGCCCTCTCCAGTGTGTCTGGTTTTGCTCTATCTGTTACAAGCTAGCTTGAAGAGAGCCAAACGCTGGAAGAAGGGCGACCCCCCCCCCTCTGCTGTGACACCATCTGCTGAGCCTGTGGCCCTGGGACATGGACTGAATTGTGCCCCCGATCTTCCAGCCTGTAGATGGCACACTGGGGAGTGCGCCGTCCTCTGTGACATTGGGTGCCCGTTCCTAAATAAGTATCCACACCCAACTAGATACAGGTAAAGATGAGTGGCTATGCTTCTCGAGAGACACTGAAATGATAGTCCCAGTGATATCAAAATGCCTATCAATCTGAGATAGATTGGCGAATTAGAATACATTCTGTCAAGAGCTTCTTCCCCAAGTCATCACATGATAGCATCATTAGAAAGTGAGGGTTTCCAGCACTGGCGATTTGGGCTCAGGTTCCACACCTCGGTGTTGATGATAGTTTAGATTCTTATGTGTAGGTAAGGTTTTACCCAAACTTGAAAAAGAGCTATCATTTATAATGTTAGGAAACAGACAGCCAACATATTCTTAAAATGCAGAGTTTACCTTTAAATCTATAGCTGACCCGTGCCAGTTTCTCATTTTCGTTTTCGTTTGAGTAAACCCAGTTGAACGGGTTCCACCCATCAACCATCGTCCATGCACGTGTGAAATGAGCACTGTACACTCTGGACTGTGTCTCAAGTGTCCTTGCTATTTTTTTTTTTGTGCCGCCCAGGAGGAAATCTTTTCATTGGATCCACAGCCATCCATAAAGATGCTGGCCCAAGCCTGGCTGCTTTCTTGCCAGGTTCTATTTCATACCCACTTGGTCCTGTTACTGTTTTATCCAATCCTGGCTCACTCATGGTGGGAACCAGAACAGAACAAGGTGGAGGTCACCAAAAAGGAGCAAAAGTGGAATGGGAGGAACAAGGGAAGATTTGGGGGCACACAAGGGCTTAGAAAGCCAGCGTGAACTCTTTGCAACTTAACTCGGTTGGGGGCAAGCTGGGGAGGGTTCACCCATTAGAAACATTCAGAGGAGTAACATAATATAGCACAAGGAAAGATAAAGTTGGGAAGGGAAAAACTGGGAGAGAGCAAGGGAAAGAGGGTGACAGGGTCCAAAAGGAAATGTACTATTGAGCCAACTTCTGTAATTGTAATCCTTTTGTACATCACTGTTACAATAACAATCAAATCCAGTGGGAGAATAAGGGCAGAAGAGAGGCAAGTCAGTTACAAAGCACCACTATTCCTACCTTGGTAAGAAGGGCATTTCCGCCACCTTTCTTATGGGTCCAAATTCTCTGTTTCTGCTTTTACACTGGCCTCTGCCAAAATCTAAGGTAGATACAACAAAGGCCTTTAGTAACTTACGAAGTATTAGTTCTAGGAAAGAGTCTATAATAAGCCAACTGCAGGGAAGCAAAAGCAACAATGCAAACCTCGATGTTGAGCCCACAAAATCCTTTTCAGAATTTCTTCTCTCCTACTGGCATGGAGGCTGATGACAGCACTTATCGGTAGCCTTAAGAAGCAACCTCAGGGTTAGAAATTTAGCTCAGTGGAATAGTAGTTGCCTGCCAAGTGCAAGACCCTGAGATCGATCCTCAGCTCTGGAAAAAAATAAAAAGCCACCTCTTCCACTTTTTGGAAGCCAATCTGACTGTGACCATATCTAAGAAAAATGTTTAAGGGCCCATAAAGGTTGACCTTGCAATTTTACACCTAGCACTCTTCCTAGACAAATACTTAAGGCTGTGTGCAAAATTACATACATGACAACATTCACTTGGCATTATTTGTAATAGTGAAAACTGTAAATCTAATTTTGTCTCTCATTAGTATAATGGATAATTAGTTCACGATGATCCAAACTACTGCTCTGCTTGCAGAATAAGATGCATCAACTTGGGCTCTTGCAAATGGTGCCAAATAAAATAATGTAGTTTCAAGATAAGTTGTGGTACAATTCTACTCTTGGAGAATGTGCGTATGAATCTGTGTATGTGTGTGAGAAAGAGAGAGAGAGAGACAGAGACAGACAGACAGAGACAGAGACACCATACATGTAAATGCCCACAGAGACGTCATCAAACTATTGACTTTGAGTATGCGAATGAGACATATAACCAAAAGGAGGTTTCATCGATTGCTCAACACTTTATGGTACAATTTACTCTTTCCTTATAAAAGCACATTTGTGCATTTTTTATATGTCTTGTGTAAACTAAAAAGAAAAGAGACCCCCCCTAAGATATAAGGAATCTGTCTGGCCTAGAACTCTTGGATAATACTTAGAATTTCAACAAAACCATGCTTAGATTCCTAGTGTGATTTCTATCCAGTCTCTCTAAATGCCTGACCTTCGCTGTTGGTCAAATTCTAATTAACCTCGTGGTTTCCCAGAGCCTCGCAGGTGTCTGGCCAGCTGGCGTCTCCTGGGGCCATATAGCACTCTGTCTTGTGTAAGGCAGGGGCTCGAGTGCCAAGCCCGCGGTGTCAGCAGTATAAATGACTTCACTGGTCTGTGCAGCTCGGTGAGGAATAGCAGACTGAACACTTCACAGCATTTGTCAGGCAGGGATGGAGCTGTGGCCACAGCGGCAGTGTCCCCAGACCACTAAGGGCTCTTGCTGGCTGCCATCAGTCTCCCTAAATGGGTCAGGGTCTGTCTCACCCAGGCACAGTCAAGCAGCGCCCTCTTCTGCCCACCAGCGGACCTGCTCCACCACCTCTTTTAGAGTCACTGCCTCCTCTTAGTGTCTGGAAAAGTTCTCTTGAAAAATGGACCAAAAAGATGGGAAAAATAACCCTGATGAGCCAGACAGTCACCATCTGTAAGAAAGCGGACACTGATTCTGCCCTGAATTCTTGTCCCCATTGTGTAAGTACCCTATTTTAACGAAAAAAAAAAGATGATGATGACGATGACAAGATTTAAATAATACAGAAAGTCCCATCAATCAAACTGGCAAAAAATAAAATTAAAATTAAAGAGCTTAAACTAAAGACTGCTATGATCCATGTCACAGAAGACCATGTCAAGCTCCTCAGAAACGAGCTGGTGGTGAGTTAGAATTTGAATTCGGGTGGGGGGAACCCTCTTAATGATCTCCCAGTAATCATATACTTGAGAACATTTTCTAACAAGAGACACAAAAAAGTGAAGATATTCACAGAAATATGCATACAGCCATTTCATATACCATTATTATATAGTACACCTGGAGTCTCAAGTACAAATGGCCAACAATAAAGCGAGCAAGACAGAATAATATTGCAGTGCTTTACCACAAGCCGCAAAGACCTGTCATTGTAGGGACTGACAGTTGTGCACCTGTGATGACACTGCCAGCAAACACAGAATCCAACATGCTGGTGACACTCTGACAGCACACATGTGTACAATGGCGAGGGATTTCACTATAAACACTGACACGTTCGTGTTCAAAGTTGATTCAGTATTGAGAAACAGAGTGAAGTAAAAGAGGGAGAGAAAGCAAGGTAAAAAGGCCTACCCGCCACCATCTTATACCTTGCTCTTCACTGCCATGTGAAAGAGCTGGTTTCCTCGGTTTTGAAGTAAAAAAAAATTTATTTTATTTCACCAGTAGTTTGTAAAAGAAGAGCATGTCGCTGGCTAAAATACAACAAAGCAAAATGGCCTTAGAGAGTGATATAAATCAGTTTTATTTTTTCTTAAACATATGACCTCACACTTTTTGACTCATATAGACACAAGTTGAAGAAAACTGGAGCCCCAGGGCAGGTCAAATGTGGTCACTCACACTTGTAATTCTAGCTACTTGGGAAATAAAGATAGGGAGTCATCCATCAAGCCAAGAGGCATGAGACCAGGCCAATCTAAACAATTGTGAGACCATATTTCAACCTGTAGCTAGGCCGTGTGGAAAATATAAAGAGAAGTACTGTAGTCCAAGCCAGTCTGGAAAAAAATTGGACTCAAAGATATAGAGAGTGAAAAAAATCTAGAGGTGCTGTTAAAATGGTAGGCTGGCCTGCCTCACAATGCTGACACCCTGAGTTTAAACCCCACTGCTACCAAAAGTAAGTGGATATAAAGATAAAATTCTAGTGATATCTGTGAGAACTTGAAGTCTCTAATATAAAGCTAACCTTTAGTTTATTCAGACAAAATCCAACAAATAAACTGAAGATTTAAATGACACCGTGGAGTTATTGGACCTACAGATAGCTCGTACAGCAGCTACACAATAAACATTCATCTCAGTAACCAAAGAAATGCTTTCCAAAATAGACCAGATCCTAGGTCATAAAACATGGCTCACTAAATAACAGAAAACTGAAGTAACTCGATACAGGTTAGTATCTTTTCTCATTCTCTATGGTGGAAGATATTCATCCACTGTTCCCAAGCCAGGATGAAGGGATTCAGAATCAAATTGGTGGGAAACGTTATGAAAGCCATTTCCGAACCTTAAGGAAAGGTTCAGCCTTTGCTATTCAAATGCTGTTTCTAAGTTCAAGTAACTCAGGCCAATCCACGAAAGGTAGGATATGCATCCTGTTTGCAGAATACGCAAATCTGTAATTATAAATGAGCACGACAGATGATCTCACACCGCTCCGAGATACAAGATGACAGTGAGCTTCACAAGGTCCAATAGCGAAGCAATCATAATTAGAATCGATCTCATTCTCAGGTAGTGGACCATGCACAGGCCGCCTGGCACTGCTGGCTTGAAATCAGGTCCACTCGGTGACCACTAGCACCCGGATTCATCTCCACATCGTTATGTTCCAGCCAAGGTCCTTCGGAGGCAATGGGTGCTGGTGACTGTATTTCGCCAGGCCCTCTCACAAGGTTTGGGAGTGTGTGTCGTAACACTGGCAGAACTCACCAGGATATATCGTATAACACTGGGGGTCTCGTAGCTTCTAGAATATCCTCATCTGTCACCTACTTCAAGAGCCTGAACAAAGCATTTTCACCCAGTTATCTCTGTCTCTCTTACACACCTACACTTGCATATGCTGTGTACACAACCACACACGCCACACTTTCCAGTTACCTTTAACTCGAAAACTCTGACTAGCCTCATTCTTTAGTCGACTCTTTGCAGTTATTCAAACTCATTCACCAAATCACAAGCACAAGACGGTCTGGGAACTGCATGAAGGTAGGGATTGCTTTTGGCCCAGTTCTAAATGTTCTCCCTGAGCTTGCTAGTGAGGTGAAGGGCTAACTACCGCCCTGTACTACCTTAGCGGTTGCTCTGAAGGAAAACGCATGCAAGGATGGATGTTCCATGACCAACAGGACAGCAGTGGTTTTTCAGATGAGAATCTTCCTCAGATTGCACCATGTATTGTGTGGGGTTGGCTTTGGGGGGCCACCTTTGTTATCCCTTGGATACTAGCCATTGGACATGTTCCTCCACTTGCCTTATCTTCCTCTTTTTCCTACCTACCTTCTCTTTTCTTAAATTGGTTTTTGTCTTCTTGTCAGGGTGATATACAGAGGAGTTACAGTTACACTCAGCAGGCAGTGGGTGCATTACTTCCCGCACACTGATAGGTTTTTGTCCCCGTTTCCCTTCCCCCACCCCCTCTCAATCCTCATTTTCCCCCTTCCCTTCCCTATTTCAAATAAACAAATAAACGTATATACAATATACCAGGTAAAAAGGTCATGTTAATTAAGTTTCCCCAGAGCATTTTCCTCCTGCCTCTGCACTGATCACTCCATATCACTGATAGATTACTGGCTTCTAGTTTTCCATGGCCTTCTCTGTGATTTCTAATCCTTTTCTGTCCCAAGACCCACATAGGAGGCAGCAGGCACTGCAATAGTGCAACAGTTCCTCCTTATCTGCAATTTCACTTCCTTGGTTTGTTACCTGAATTCAACAGCAGCCAAAAAATAGTAAGTGGAACATTCCAGAAACGAACAACTCATATGCTTTAAAGTGCATCCAATTCTGAGTAGTGTGATAAAGTGTTACTTTGTCCCCCACCTTCCTGACCCATATCTGAACAACCATGCGCCTTGGTCACGGATAGTATATGGGTCATCAAATCAACTGCTGTGGTCTCTCCATACTGTGTCCAAGTACTCCTTGTTTTTACCTAATAATGGCCCCAGAGCAAAGAGTAGTGATGCAAACCATTCAGATATGACAAAAGACCAGATACTGTTTCCTTGAAGTGGAAATGGTAAAGTTCTCTATTTAGTAAGAAATGACAAAAAAAAAAGTTACTGGCCGAGGTTGTTAAGCTCTGCAGTAAGAATAATCTCTCTTTGTGAAATGGTGAAGGAAGAAAAAGTCAGGCTAGTTGTGACATGGTAGCTCGAACTGCAAAATCATGGCTCAGTGGTTTATAGGCTTAATAATATGAGGAAGGCATTAAATCTGTGGGGGGGGGGGACAAAACAAAACATACACAAATGCAGAAATAGATATATAAATGTAAATACAGATAGATGGCTTTGTGCTGTCCAAACTTGCAGGCATCCACTGGTCTTCGGGGAATGTTCCCCACAAGAGGTGTTCATGGCTCTCTTCTTCACTGACATAAGAGGCACGGAGGGGTATTTCAGACACTTTCAGAAACAAAGAATAGTCGGAAGTTTGAAAACCTCTTGTAAATGCAGTCAAAGTTGATGCAATGCACGTGTCTGATGACATCCCTTCTCTACCATGTGGGCGTCACTGAAACAGAGCATGTCTAAAGGGGTGATACAGAGATGCCCCAGAACTGCCTGGGAGATGGTGAGACTCAGGACTAGGAATCTAGCTTTCACTAGAGCACCACACCACAGTGTGAGAAGTGCTATCCTCGTAGGACTACATATACATAGAAATAGATAGATTAAAACACCACGTATCTAATGGTGAAAATGACATTCAACCATCAGAAACAAAATATACAATGAAATATCCTAATCTTTGTAGAAAAGCAAACTGGTCTTTGTGGCTAATATTTGACAACTGAATTTTCTGCAAATCATTTAACCTCTCATGACCTCAATTAACTTACCTATAAACTTACAGAGACAATTCAGGATGTTAAAATGTATCATTCATACAAAATATATTTCCTAATTTTTTAACTTTTTATTGCTATAGTCATTGTTAATAGAATTATCAATATTTAATGCAAAATTACTTCATGCACTAGAAAACCTGTTTGAGATCAAGTTACAGAGACATGCTTCTCTTCTTTCCAAAGCTTACCACATAAAATGAGCAATCACTATATAGGAAATTGCACGAAATAACCAATATGCTGAGATGACATATTCATCTGAATCCGTTTGTGCTGAGAACTTAGTGAGCGTGAGCTTGCGCTATTAGCCTGACCCACTGATTAAACAGCATTATCTGAGTCATAAACTACAAAATCAGGAAACCATTATGAGATGATGAGATTGAAGCACTCACCAAACACAAATATGTCAAAGAAGAGACAAAAACTTGGGACCAGAGGGGATTTTTCTTGCTGAACATAATTTTTAAAAATCAAAATGAAAACAGTAATGGTTAATGGAATTTTTAATGATCTATTGCAATCTGAACGACTAAAGTAAACAAGGGCTCCTTATAGGTTCACACCAAATATTTAATTAAATATGTCAAGCCTACTTGCATACTTTTTAATCCAGTCCCTCAAGCAAAGATGTCAGAAAAGGCCTTTCATTGTTGATTGAAAAATAAATCTCCAAAAAAAATGGTCATCTCTCTTTACAACCCACACAATTTTAGTATTTATAATCTGTTTTGGATATAAGCCCTTGAATTTGCTGACACTGAACATTAAAAGTAGAACTAGAAATACATTATTTTTTAAAGTTATTTCAAACTTTGCACTCAATCCTCAGTCCAGACCTCGTTGTCATTGTGTTTATAAATACAATTTTCAGCAAAGAATGTTTATATTGTTTTTGCCCAATCAAATGTCCACATGTAACTGTCTCCCTCGTAATCAAGAAAAAGCTATGGATCTTTTCCTAAGTTATATTAGCTAACTCTAGATACCCTGATAATGAAAACCCCTTCTTAATGGCCCTTTGCCAAAATTCTATCCCCACTTTCTCATTAAAAGACCAACATCCTTAATTTCTTTAACAGTAAATTTTATCAGTTTGGCTAAGTACAATTTATTCTTCTGACTCACAAAAAATAAATTTGGAATATAGACTGTTAGTCAACCGTTTTCAGTTTGGACTTGACTACGGAAGTTCAGCTGGAAGCTCCTACCACGTTAAGATCTGGAATTTTTAACACTATGTGCCTTCACCCACTATTTACTTAGAACTTCTGGGTCACAAATAATCCATAGACAACCTATAAAGCCAAAGAGTAGCTAGAAATATAGTCAGTCATAGACAATGTTTGAAGTTGCTTCAGTTTATAGGCCAGAATTGTTGGCTTTCTGTATCTGTAGGTTCTAGAGATGAGGATTCACCCAACCAAAGATTGAAATTTGGGAAGAAACATTTCATCTGTCCTGAATATGAATACATATTATCCTCATTGTTATTTTTCAAATAATACAATATGATAACAGATGATGTGGCTTTTAAGCTGTACCAGGTATCACACAACGATATATTTTAAAGTCTATACAGTTTGTTTGATGTCTACATTTGCACTTAGAGTTCAGTGTAGGGTCTCCTGGACACACCAATCAAGCATGTGCAGGAGCATGGTCAATTTTACATTGTTCTCTGAATTCAGGGTTCTGGTACAATGCCATGTCACAATGTGGAATTCTGAAGACCATTTTTTCTTATATTTTCCAAGAGTAATTTTTAAAAGCTCAGGTTCCTCTTAAAGAACCATGTTTAAGTTTATGTTGGGGCCATGTCATAGTCTAGCAGATTAACTATTTTTTTAAATCCCCTTCTTCACAACTGAGTTTTTAAATACACATTAGAAAGGGGCCCATCTTGCTTAGTCACTCAAAAACAGAGAGGAAGAAAAGAAAAACGAACATCATTGCGTAATTCCCGGCAACTCCCTTGCCTTTAGGGGGGTCTTCCTCTGAAGCTACTCTTAACTTGAGATTTCCCCAAACACTATCTTCTCTAAGGAAGAAATGCATTTTTCCTTGAATCCTCTAATGATAAATAAAATAATAGAAACAAGACGTTCCATGTCCAGAGAAAAGTCAGGAATTTCTCTGCAGAAAAAAATAATCACAACAAAAATAATCACATAATCCCTCCTTTGATACCTTGGAAACAGAGGAGAAAGATAGTTGTGAGACAAATAAGTTGAGAAAAATAAGGGGTAAGTTGAACCCCGGAGTAGAGAAATCAGCTTGTGCAGATAGAAGCAGGATAAAGTCACCTGCTCTTGAGTAGGGTCAGCTGGACTGTCCAGGTGGTTCAGATCGCCACAGTAGCCTCTTGTACAATTCCACACTTGATTTTCACACATCACCAGGGTTGTGTCCTGACACAGTTGGTCCTCTACCATCTTATGGGTTGATTGGGCATTTTGATGTACAGTTGCCTTTAATTGATATCCTACCTTCTCTAGATTCTTCTCCCAAATATAAACCTCTGTGTGTAGCCGGGGGAGAGATAGAAATTATCAGACTTTTCTTAACCTGAGAAAACCTCTGAATTGGGGAAATCATTTAATAGTAGAAGAAGGTGAAACGAAGTATTATTACTAACCGTGGATAGGCAAGCCTGCCTAGAAATATTCTACATGGCACCATGGCACAGGGAGTTTAAGAGAAGAGAAATTCCCCTCTTTTTCCCTCTTTCAAATTATTTTCCAAAAAAAAAAAGATACTTTCTCTATTTGATCATGTAGCAGTTTGTGAAAGTCCATTTTTCAATCATTATTTCCTATACAATCTTACTTGAAGGTTTCCTCTGTTCTCTAGTTTTGATGGCTTCCCACCTTAGCAGAAAAATGTGAAGTAATACCAAATCACTAAATATAACAGCTTTTATAAAACTCATTTCAGAGTCATTTTAAATCCATTAAAGTAAGTAATCTGTAAATTCAGCATTGTTTAAATTTACTATTATGCTTTTAAGTTTAACATATAAGAAACAATGGGGGCCAGGAGTTTGGCCTAGTGGTTAAAGTGCTTGCCTAGCATGCACAAAGACCCGGGTTCAATTCCTCGGTACCACATACATAGAAAAAGCCAGAAGTGGGTCTGTGGTTCAAGTGGTAGAGCTCTAGTCTTGAGAAAGGTCAAGGACAGTGCTCAGGCCCTAAATTCAAGCCCCAGGACTGGCAAAAAAAAAATGAGCTCAGTTTTGCATATGTTTTAGTGTTCATCTTCCTGTCTTTGCCACCCAATCTAACAGGGAAAAATATTTTTCATGTCTTCAGACTTCTACAAAATTCTCAGTGGCCAAGTGTGCACATTTCCCTGTTACCATTTGATCAATGAACAATTAAATTCATATAATATATGGCAATGATCTTTCTATTAATTTGTCTAGAGTAAAAAGCAAGGACGCCACATGAGATTGATCAAATGGCATTTAAGTTCCCAGCACTAAATTATTTCGGAATACAAATGGAAGTGCATTCCAGCCACACGGGCCTGCGGTGAATGCCTAATGAGCAGGTGCCATCGTGGCAATTGCAATCTAATGACACCACAGGCGGATGGAAGAAGTACCCAGCACTCCATCTCTGAATCCAGGCACTGCCAGTACCTTCTTTGTCGAATCAGTGCAAGCCTCATTTGGGCTGTGGATGGATGTGTTCTGCATGAGTGTAGTTTACAAATGAATTAAATGATAGATTCTGCTACCTGCTGCATGCAAATTGTCAAATATCAAGTGCCAAACTAAGATTTCAAAAAAAAAAAGAATCTGATAATAGTCAAATGAGCTACTACTTCCTTTTCCTCCTCCATAAAGCAGTTTGCACTCTTCCTTTCAAGGCTCATTTTAGTACAGGAATCATGATGGCCTAAAATAAGCCATAGTTGATTTTCTAAAGCATAACTGAAAGCAACAAAAACACATTACAGTATTTCTGTATACCACACAGCATACAATTGATCTTTTTTGTTATTCAGAGAAGAGTCTGAATTTTTTGTTATTCAGAGAAGAGTCTGACAGATATAAACACATTATGACATAAGCAGGGTATTCAATATGGTGTAAAACCATGGGTTTAACAAATCAAAATCCAAAACATTTCTCACTGTAATATGAAAAAAAGTAGTGGATTCTGAAGGGTAAAGCACACAGAAGATGAAGTGTCATTGGAAGCAAAGCAAGAAAAATCACCTAAGAGATAATACTTTTCATTTCAAAAAATTACATTACAAGACTTACTGGGCTAGAAGTGGCATCACATAGATCACAATTGCATGTGAAATTCTTAAATATGGATAGTCTGAGAGTGGAGCTTTGTCTAATCCATCTGCCAATTCAGTAGCAAATATCAGTAAAAGTATTTCCTCTTCATAATTAAATATTCTATTATGGGTATTTTCTATATTCATCACTGAAAGGGCATTTTGGTTGACTGCATTTCTTGGTTAAGTACTGTTGGCAGCGAAAAGGGTAATGAGCAGTGTTTCAAGATACTGCTTTCCTTTCTTTTCGTGATGTTTCTAGCAGTGGAATGCCTGGATAATAGGTTGGAGTTCTCTGTGTAGTTTTCTGAAAAGCTTCCAGTTTGTCCTCCAGGCCTGTGGAATCTACACTCCCCCAGCAGTGGTATATGTGCTCCCTCTTCTCCACGTCTTCACCAGCCCATCTACCAGCCAGGCAGGAGCTGGCATCTTCCTGTGGTCTGCATTTGCTTTTCCCTAGTGACTAATGATGATAAGCATTTTGTTCACATACCTCTTGCTCGTCTTCTTTTGAGAAATAGCTTTTGCTTTCCCATATCCAGTTTTCACTGGGTTGTTTCCTTGCTATTGAGTTCCTGGTACCTTCTGGATGCTGACCACTTCTCCGTGGTGTGGTCCCATTCTACAGGTTGTCTCTCCACTCTGTTCACTGGGTATCAGTTATGGAATGGTTATCATTCCCCTCGCTTCCAGAGCATTAAGTATGGAAAAGAAATTTTGTTGGGCTCGTTGTATTTATAACTAGAACTTAATACGATTATTAAAAATTAACTTTTTATCTTTCTAATTTGTTATGCACATGCAAACACCTTTTCCTACAGGCATACAAAGATTAACAATGCACTTATTATAATAAAGTATGTTATACTATTCAAACTTAGGAATGAAAATTAATTTAAGATGCATTCATTTTCAAGAACCTAGTCAGACATAAAATAACATAAAGACACCCCTGTATGCATAAGGAAACACATTAGGCATCTAGATTTTGCAGTTTCTCCCTTCTGTCTCTGCATATTTATATAAACTTTTTAACATGTATAACAAGGAGGGCTATTATAAGTACTTTACATATAATATTTAATTGCAGTGAAGGGCTGCACTCACTTGGCAGATGAAGAGAGACTACATTCAAAAATATATTATAACTTGCCCAAGGCCAAATAGTTAGACTTAAAGTCTCTCCAACTACAGACCCATACTGTCCCTTCTGCTCAGATCTCTCATGTTGGCAGAAATAGAGTCCTCACACTTTGGCTTTAGACAAGTTAAGGTATTCATAAATATTTTAAGACTGCTTTATCTCTTCCTATGATATATTATTAAATGCTGAATAAATATGCATAGCCTGAAATGTAGAAACGTTATCAAAATCTAAATAATAGCATCAGAAAATCACCTCTGCCTTTTCAATGCTGCATAAAACATGAAAATTCTGATTAATCTATTATTTGCAATTCATCGTAAAAGGAAACTATGTTTTAAAAGCTCTGCTTCGCAGGAGTGATCATATAAAAAATAAATTACTAGCTTTGGGAAGTTTTAAAAGAACAGGTAGGGGCAACACTGTTGTGAAACTACTCAGAAATCTTTATTCCATTCACATGACCATCTGATATCAAAGGAAGGGTCAAACATACCTCACTGCCCTAGCTCTCAACTATGCCCTCCCCTTTGGTGTATCCTTTGCCACAACACAGTGTCTCTTTTCTACCCAAAGGCACTCCTGGCAAGTCTGGAAGTCAGCATGTGGAGTGGGTTTCATGAAGCTAAAGGCACAATGCTGATGAAGTCTAAGGGGCGCCAGGCCTTGACCTTTCCACGGCACAAGACATCTGCGCTCTTGGGCAGTGGCTTTACCTCCCTTCCACTGCCACATCACTGCCTCTGATTACATGAGTGCCCCTGCCAGCAGCCTGGCAGAATCGGCCCTCTCAAGAATCCCTAGCTAATCACATCTACAAACTCACTCTTGTCTCGCAAGGCAATGTATTTACAAGTGATGGGAACTGGGACGTGGATTTGTTGGGGAAGGCGTTGACAATTGTGAGTCATTTCTCCACCTGCAAGGCCAGCTGACCCGTCTGGACTGCATCGGGAACTGAACTCCAGACAACTGGGATTTGTGGCGATGATGAGACCATTCCAAGTGAGCCTGAAGGCTTGAGGTCCCTGTCGTGCTCTCCAGAGCGTCTTCCCATCTCCATCCACGCCTCTGTGTGCAGGAGGCAGGAGACACGTCCTCACACACCCAGCCGCCCCTGCTGCAGGTGCTCTGTGTGACAAATAGAAGAACTGGTTGCACAGAACGAGTTGTAGGGGAAGCCCAGAGGACACCCCAGGACCCTGTGAGGCCCCGGAGGAATGCAGGCTCCTGTCAGCAGGCCACCCACCAGTCATACACCAGACATGCCTTTGTTGTAGATCTTTCAGCCAGCCAGGGCCACAGTCCTTGATAATCTGACTACAGACTGGGGAGAAAGAGTTAGAACCACCCAGATGAATCATAGTCACCAAAAGAGAGACCATTCAAAATTATATACTTCCCGATAAAAGAACACAAAACCTCAGTCTTGTCCAAAGAAACACAGAGAAGACCAAGCAAACCTTTGAATACGGCTTCCCATTTGGGGATATACAAAGGACATAAGTCCTTGGATGGTTCTCAAGACCCTGAAATCAGAAAAATCCTGACTCAATGAAACACGCTCGGAGTCTTTCATCAGATAATTGATCAGTAAAGGAAAAGGAATTAAAGGGAATTCTTCCTTTCGTCCAGTTGGTCTCTATTAATAATTGTTCCACCCACTCCTCCCTACCCAGATTCGTGCCTAGAAATTCCTACGATTCCTTATAGCTACTTTCTCTGTAGCTCTAAAGTAGATGGATAGATAGATAGATAGATAGACAGACAGACAGACAGATAGATCTGTTAAAATACTTTACCATTTTTCCTCTGGGTCTTCTGAGAAAAGTGAACCTAGCACTTTAGGTGTGAAGTTGCCTCAGATTTGGAAGATACAGTGAAAAGTGAGTCTGACTGTGTAGCTAAACCATGCTGTTACATGGTTAGTTACAACAGGTACATACAACGTTGAATGTGGAGAAGAGAAAAAAGGGCCAGAGGAGTAAGACAAAAACTGGAAGCCTGTGAAACAATGGGAATCGCCCCCTAGAAAGGGAGGAGAGAGCTAGAAGCCTCCCGTGTAAAATGCTGAGAGGGGAAGGAACCAGGGAGCTGGGGCAGCGTAGGGCAGTTGAGGAAGCTCTGCACCAGTGTGCAGGCACAGTGGAGTTTCAGAGTCGAGAAAGCTCGGAGGGGTGGCCAGGTAAGGTGACTTAGAAGCCAGACTGTGTAAAGATGAGCACACGTAAGAGGTAACTCTGCAAAACCCACAAAGGAGTGTGCCCACAGGCCAATTCCACCATCGGGTTGGGGATTCATCCTCTTGATGGGCCGTTTGGCGGGGAGGGGGTGAGGAGCCTGTGGGAGCCCCATTCCTCCCCTTCTAGTGAGTAGCTTCCTTATTCTCCCAATCTTTTCAGCTTTCCTTCAAATGAAACAGCATCTCTATGATATACCTTGCCATAAAGCAGCGAGCTCAGTGGGTGCCGCTTTGTCTATTGCTAGACTTGCTCGTTGTGAGATATGAAGGCCACTGTAGTTGTGCTTTTTGGTGCTGAAAGACATATGCCTGCTGAATTCATGCTGAGGAATCAGGAATTCTCTGAAAGCCAGCCAATAAAAGTCCCCTTTAAAAATGAAAACTGAGTAAATGACAAAAGCCCCAGAGGAATTGAAAACCTGATTTATCACCTAATGCTGCATTATTCAAGATGCTGTATTAGTGATATGCAAATGCATTTATCTGAACTACATATGATTATATTATGACTTATTAATGGATATCTGACCAGCTAACACAGTCTTCTAATGATGAGTTTTCAGTTAGAAAGTTTTCCTGCCAAAGCAGAACAGGATGGACTAAGTTTTTTTGATCTAAAAATCTGAAATATTCTCACTCTCATTTTCAACAAAATTGATTCCAGTGAATATCAGAGGGCTGCTATTGAACCTTGACCCCAGAGGGAGCACAAGGAAGGCGCAATCCTTACAATCCTCTGTCAGCTCACAAAGCACATTGCAACAAACTCTGTTCTTCTTCATCGTGACCTCGTTTGACTGCTGTTCTGGCTCATGGTCGCCCTAATTCTTCACAGGGAAGAGAGAACGTGGGAATACATTTCAAGCTAGATGCAAAGTAACCAGTTTCTTTGGGAATATCAGTCTTTATCACAAGGATCCTAAACTGAATTAAAGCCCAAATCCCCACCTCTTCTCTCGTGCACACGTGCGATATTTCTTCCATTCAATGAGAGATGGTTATTAAATGGTCAAAATCTAATATTCTCGGATCATTTTTGACTAAATAACAGCATTTGGCAGCAAGTATATTTTGGTCCCAATAAAAGCATATACTTTAATTTATGGGTCATATCTAAGTGTCTTAAGTATCTGCCACATAACTTAATCGTACTATGTCAGTTAATCTTTTAATGAACCCAGAACATGCTAACACTATACAAAAAGTTCTCAGCAAATACTTGCTGCATGGGAGTAAAACATAACCAAGTATTTCTTCTTTATCAAATGCCTTCAAGGGAAGAAGATAAACTCAGTGCTTCCTACCTCCACTTCCAAATCGCAACAGATAGAGTGAGATTTCCCAAGCCATGTTTCTAGAATGGCAACTCAGTAGGGTAGACATATAGGATGTTCAAAGGTTAAACAGAAAAAGACTCCTATCTTTCCTCAGAAGCTTTATAGTTCTAAAACACATTGACAAGCACACATAAAACAAAACGTGTATTTCAAAGGACATTTTATCAAGTTGAAAGACAAAGAAGATCAAACATTTTCTTTAGACTCAAGTTCAAAGCTCAGTTGAGAGGACTGGGTGGCATTCCAGACTGAAATTCAGAGGTAAAATATCCTCTTTAAACTTTCCTTTCATCCAACAAAAATAAGTTTCCAGGCTAAAAAAGCTTCAATAACATGACTCCACTTTCTATTGTGATTCTGTGATACCATTAAATACAACATTCCTTTTAAGAAACAGAACTAGTATTAGCAAAGTAAGATAATAAGTCACTTTATCAGCTGTACTATTCAATCATTGGGCATCGAAGGTGCTGGAATCAAAAACTTAAAACTATGTAAATTATACATTTTCTTAGAGACTTACAGACTTAGAAAAACAAATAAGGTAAAGAGAGGATGCTTTAATATTATATCTGTGTAATAAGGAGCTCCAGATATAGTTTCAGATACATATATCTAAAGATCTATAGATATATCCATCTATCTCAAAAGAGCCACAAATATCCTTTACAAAATTTAAAAAGCCATGTTCTCTTAAACATTACTTCTCATAGACTCCTGGGAATCCACAAATCCATCCTGAAGAAAATAAATCCAGCCCAGGACTTTTCTTCTTGCTTTCTCCATGTCTGTTAGCTCGAGAATTTTCCCATCGTACATCTCAGCCAGGATGTACTGGAATGAACTGTTAGTTCACTTTAGTTCACAGTTCAACAGCAGCAGCAGTGGCGAAGCTGAACCACCAGCTGTTAGCTACTTGAGCTGTTCTGTTCCAAGCCAGGTAAGCCACTGCCCTGACTGGGATCAGCTGTGAGAATTCAGGGAGCAACTTCGGCAGCACAGAAAACGCATAGCACACACAGTCTACTCAGCAGTGTATGGCCTTGTTGCTTCTACTCAACTGCTAGCTGCACAGGGGGAGTTCACTTTAAGAAGTCCACTTGCATAGACAATGCTTCATGCTCGCAAGCATCCCTCTACTAGCCTCCTTCCCCTCCCAAACCATCCTCAAGTTGCCTTGTTTCACTGTCACACATGAGCATGGAGTATTTTGACTATATTTGCCCTTCTCCCCACTTGCTGGACCTCTTCACTGCCTACATTACAGACATTCAAACTTCCTAGTATTTTTACATGAACGTTAACTGTTCAGTCTCCATCATATGCCTCATGCATACGACACATGATCCTGTACATGCTTGGTATATACTTGTATATTTTAGAGCGAACACCTGTATTCAAGGGAAGAGATGTGTCCTTTATCCTTCCTGGCCTACTGAGGTGGAAGCCGTTTTTGTTTTTGTCAGTTGGGGGCCTCAGCTCAAGGCTACCACCCTACCCCTTGAGCCAGGGCGCCATTTCTGGTTTTCTGGTGTTAATTGGAGATGAGTCTCATGGACTTCAGTGCTTGGGCTGGCTTTGAACCACAATCCTTAGATCTCAGCCTCCTGAGTAGGTAGGATGGCAGGTGTGAGCCGCCAAGCCCGGCTGAAGCCGTGTCATTTTGATTTGCATGTTCTTTAGGGCCAAGAATGCTGAGTATTTCTTCATGTATTTGTTGGCCATGTGTATTTCTTCTTTCAAGAAATGTTCATACAGTTCCTTTGCCTATTTATTAATTTGGTTGGTTTTAAGTGCTCAGATAATTCCTTGTTTATATTTAAACCTTCCATCTGTCCTACTATTCTAATATTTTGACAACAGGAATTTAGTAAATGCTAGTTGAATTTTTATATTTATGATTTAAAATGCTATTTGATAAATAAGTCAGGTGACACAAATTAGCAAATTTTGACTCGTATATTACTTTGCCTTTGCACATAAGCTCTTCTGCAGAATTACTCTTGCCTATACATACACGGTATTTTGACTCCAATTTCTTACTAAGAATATCCAGTATGTCTGATTTATCATCCAGTGTGCCTGATTCCATGAAATGTGATTAGAGCTTAATATATTAAGTGTCATCCTTCGATTGTTCCCATTACGCACATAAGTCACCAGGGTCATTCTGGGAAGCACTGGTGGGCATGCTCTATGGTCTATTTGCTTTCTGAAATGGACTAATAGATTCCGCATGGGCAGAAGCCGGGCGGTGACTTATAGAGGTCACCCTTGCAAATATCACTTCAGTATTCCAGCAGTTTTCAAAACCATGAACAAAACGCATAGGAAGGAAGTATACATACCACCCCCACCCCAACCCCTAACCGCCTGCTGTCCCCCCCAACACCAACCCCGCCACCCATGTCCTGTCAGCCACCACTGGATATGATTATTCAAGGCAGGTCTTTGTGAAGCTGAGGTAAATGACAAGCTCGTGAGCTCTCCTCTTGTCTGCTGGTCCCTGAAATAAAGACTACAAATCCTGAGCCTTCTCAAGGAATATTACCCTCCAGCTGAACAGCCTGTCCACCAGCATAACCACTTCCAACCTTTGAATCTGTGCCTGCACCAAGCCGCAGCAATCCTGACCCCAAATGGGCCGCTGTGTGTAGAATCTGTCCTGGAAATCAATTCATACCACTTCCAAAGATCACAGGATGCCAAATCCTGAGATTCTTATTCTGCAATCCAAGGACTCTCTTTGAACCTTCTGATTCATCTCAGGTATACGCCCCCAGCTCTTCAAGGAGTACACTGCATTATTTCTTCTAGTTCCTGTAGGGTGTTTCCTTGGTCTAAAACTCTTGAGCTGCACACATCCATCCTGCCAGCCAGCTGGATCTGCTTTCCTCCTAGCACTACCTACACTGTGCCCTCCACACCAATCCAAGTCTGCCAAGACTGTCATCCTTCCTACCTAGATTCATATTAGGAAAAAATAAAATACTGCAATAGTTCTCAAAACAAGCTGAAAACACTGAGAAAAAATTAGGCTATGAAAGTATGAAAATGAGGGGCCAGGAGCATGGAACAGTGGTAAAGTGCTTGCCTAGCTTGCACAAAGACCCAGGTTCTATCCCCCAGTACCACATACACAGAAAAAAAAGCCAGAAGTGGTGCTGTGGCTCAAGTGGTAGAACTCCAGGCTTGAGAAAGCCCAAGGACAGCACGCAGACCCTGAGTTCAAGCCCCAGGACTGCCCCCCCCCCAAAAAAAAGCATGAAAGTGAAATATTAGATTCAAAAGGAAATGGGACTTCCTGGGTAAAGCAACAGGTGCAGCACTATTTCTGGCACCCGTGACCTGAACAAGGTGAGGTCATCCATGTGTAGGCACTCACAGGCTCTGCCAGAACATACACTGGAAGAGGAGGTGAGTTAACTGTCAAAGCCAACAGGAAAATTTAATGAAAATTTAGAATATAACATTTATTCTGTGGAAAGGAATACAGGGAAAGATACAGAAAGCATTTTTCCCCATTACAATTTATAAAACCAGACACAAGGAATCTATAAGCTGTGATTTCTTAAAAAATAAAAGCAGTAATTTAACTTCAAATAAATATATTACCTTTCTATTTTTTTATTCCGGTGTCTATGCATGTACTTGGCAGAACCTACTAGCTTACTGAACCCAGCAACAATCCAACCCATGATGCTTCATTTGCCTGGCACAACAAATGGCTTACATTTGAATTCATTTTCTTATTCTAAAGGTGTGATTCCCAGCCACTATAAAAATGCGATGCCCACTCCCAGACCTCGTGTGTTTCCTCCTCTCCTGCACCGAGCCCAGTGGAGGTACTCTAAACACCCACGTGTGATCATCAGCCGCCTCCCCACACCACTCTCCCCTCAGCGGCCAGTGACCAAGAGCCGGGCTCCTAGTTCTCCTGTTCCTCGTAATGGGCATAGCCACTGGCATAGGTCCTTCCTAAATTCAAATTTGTGAACAGATCTGATGATTCCGCATCCGAATCCTTCCCCCCTTCATCTTCCTCCTCTTCATCTTCCTCTGCTTCATCCTCCTCCTCTTCCTCGTCGTGGAAGCCAGGAGCACCGTAGTTATCAGAGGAGAGGTTCTTCCAATAAGCATCATACCCAGAAGCTCCATCTCCCTCCTCTGCTCCCGTCTGCCTGCCAAACTTCAGAGAGCGTGCTACAAAACACAGAGGGGCGTCAGCTGGGTTAGCTCCCGTGTCCACACCCCCAGCATCTCCTAGGCAGCCGGGAATGTCTCCTCAGCTTATCTGATTCTTACTTAAAGGTATGCCACATAACAACACATAACAGATCTATAAACAGCAAAGATCACAATGTTGTTTCATTAAATATACAAAGTAAAAACAAAATTAGTCCAAGAAAATTCTCCAAAGACAATGTCATACTGAAAATCAAAATGCCCTCACCTGGCAAACTAAAACCTCACCTTTGAATCACATGAATCACAAAAAATAGCTAACTTCTTCTTATTATAATTTTCTTAACTTTTTAATAATGTCCAAAAAAAAATCCCAATTCTTTCTTCTGCCGTAGAAGTGACTAAAATTTTAAAGCTGACTAGGAATTTTTTTTTTCAGTTGTGGGTCTTGAACTCTGGGCCTGGGTGTTGTCCCTGGGCTCTTCAGCTCAAGGCTACTGCCCTACCCCTATAGCCACAGCACCACTTCTGAGAGATAAAGTCTCACAGACTTTAGTGTGTGGGCTGGCTTTGAATCACAATCCTCAGATCTCAGCTTCCTGAGTAGCTAGGATTACAGGCGTGAGCCACCACACCTGGCTTAGCAAAATACTTTTATCTGTGTAACTTCACCTTTGATGGTCAATACATTATCAGAGCCACGTAGAATTACATGGATGATGTAAGCATGTCGAAGAACGAGATAAAGTTCTCTCTACACACCTGAGCCTACTACTAGAAGTACATCTGTTGCAGCCTTAGTTCTGCAGAGAAAGACTGCACTGGCATCACAGCACACGTGGTTCATGTGCACACCAACCACACCACCCACCGAGGGCGATGGGATGAACTCATCCTCCGAGGGCTGCCGACTGCCACCCACTGCAACAGCTATCCAACCCTTTAACCTGGGAGCCTCAATAAAGACGGAAAACATCACTCATCTGAAATTTCAACACTCACCTTCCACAGGTAAGGCAAGAACCAAGCATCGAAGTGATTACTGGTATACTTCGTCATTCTAACACGTATAAAATCCTACTAGCTTATGAGAATGCATCATTTTTACCTCTACTTAAGTAGAGGTAATAAAAAGAGAGAGAAAGAATATGGACGTAGACAGAGCAAGCAGCACCCCCTGGTGCGCTGGGGGACAGCAGCCTTACTTGACATGCTAAGATCCTTCGTCTCCTGGGTTTCGTGTCCGCATTTGGGGCAAGGAGGCTGTTTCCCTTTCTCTTGTTTAAACACCTTGCTCCTTGTGTGCTCATCACAGAAACAAGCCTATGCAGGAAAGCAAAATACATAAACACCTTAAAAGATGCAAAAGGAGACCATACAATATTTCAAGGAAATTGAGGTATTTTTTTCTGATTTCCATTTCTTGAAAGAGAAATGGATTGTGCCAGGCCTCCTAACATAAGGCAGAAATGGATTAATTATGGAGAAACAGGTGCAGCCCATTGGTTCACTTGTACACAAGTGAGAATGCCACATTTTTTGGTCAGAATGTTCTCTTAAAATATACTGAGGTATAAAGCACACTGAGCTAGACCTCACAAAGGTAGGAGGCCAGCTTGAACTATATGGCAAGTCATAGGCCAGCCTGAGCTACATGCTAAGACTCTGTCTCAACACAACCCTCAATCTTCTCGTAAAAGGCAACAGAATTAAATAACATAGTTTTTAGGTCCTTCATGAATTACAGCCACAAGTACAACAAAGCCTGGTAAAAAGCATAAGGATTTGAAACAAAATCTCATCAGAAAAAAAGTGTACAAACATGCCATACCAAATACTTAAGTAAACAAAACAAACATACCTTACAACGGAGACATGAATGCTGACCCAGCCGATTGCATGAAACACCTGTGGAAAACAGTTCCTCTTAAAACCCTGACTGCTCAGCACCTACTTTATTCTTTGGTCTTCCACTGAATTTTTCATTGAGTCACTAAATGCTCTCAACAGAATCACAGCCACATCACTACCTACCTTTTAGAAGCTCTCAAGCCCCCAATAATTTATTGTTTATCTATACTAGAACAAGCACCAGGCTGAAAGAAGGAGGTATGTGGGATTTCAGAGTTTTCCAGTGATGTTAAATAGTACCTTAATGATGGCTAAGCAGAAGCTACCACTGGCCTTTGTGTGAATTTGCATTTCAATTTCTTTCTTTTTATTATATTTTATTGTAAGGGTAATGTATAGAGGGATTACAGTTACATTTGTCAGGTCGTAGGTACATTACTTCTCGCACATTGAAACCCTTTCTCATGTTTTTGTCCCCTTTTCCCTCCCTACACCTCTTCCTAATAATCTTGTTTTCCCCTTCCCTTCCTTATTCAAATAAACAAATAAAGGTATATACAATATACCACGTAACAAAGTCAGATATAGTAACCATGAGATTAAACCATAAGGGTGAAAAAAGAGAAAAGAAATCACTTCACATAGTACATTAAGAACAACAATCACCAACATAAACCTCTTGTTTCCATATCCTAGAGTTCATTTCGCTTAGCCTCATTCCATATGACCATACACGTACATAGCTTTTGAGCTATTGTGATCCTCTGCTAGAAGAATCCTGAACGTGTACTAATTATTACAAATGAGGGAAATCATGGAGCTTATGTTCCTTTGGGTCTAGCTTAATCAGTAATACTAGTTTCAACTAGTAAATCCATGACAACTGTGTACAGAGGTACCATACAGATGAGGACTGGCACCACAAATTAAAAGACAGAATCTCCAAGGATTAGGCTAGGCAAAGCACTTGTGCTTTACAAAATCTGGAAATATTTCTGATGCACTCCCTTGTCTCGGCACCAGGCAGAGGTGAGTTTACTCACTGAGGGTAGGTATTCAGGAGCCAAAACAGAAGGGTGAGGCTTACTTATTAACTTCAAGGGGGAAATACCATTTGGTACTGAGGACCAGGAATGTGACAAGTGCTAGAATGCCTGGTAAAGCCCTCAAAAGGAAGAACACATTTAACCAATTTAACCAACATGCCAGTGGCATCCCTGTTGAAAAACTCAGGACTGTATGTTCTGGATTCATGAGTTAAAGTTTCTAAGAAGTAGAATGTTTTTAAAAAATGGGTTTTTAATCTTAAGTTTAACATTTATACTATTTGGAAGCTTAGGTATAAAAAACTTTAATAATAAAAGAAAGAACTTACATTTAAATGTTTCTGCCTCTAAAACTTGGCAGCTGGCCTGATGTTCAAATTGATCATCTTCACAGAGAAAATTACGACAAAAAGAACAGCTGAATATTCTACCTCCTATAGGATAAAAACAAAATCCACAAATAAAATATGACAAACGCCAATTTAAAAACGTTGTATCTACATACCTAGCTGTTTAAAGAGAGGGCAAGTGATTTCTGAAACAGGACAAAATTACAGTCGTTTTTGTTCTGGTAAGAGCTAGAATGAAACTGCTAAAGTGCTTCACACTGACCCGGGTGACCGTGGGCTCCCACTCCTCCCCAGCTGTTTTTCTTTGCTTGCCAGATGTGGAGCTTGCACTCCAGACTTGGGTGCTACCCCTGAGCTCTTCTTTGCTCAAGGCTTGCTGCTCCACCACTCTGAGTCTCAGCGCCTCTTCCAGTTCTCTGGTGCTGAGGTGCAGGCAGGAGTCTCACAGACTTTCCTGCAGGGCTGGTTCTGGCCCAGGATCCTCAGATCTCAGCCTCCTGAGTGCCAAGGATGACAGGCGTGCGCCACCTGCACCCAGCTCTCCCCAGCTGTTGCTACCTTCGTCTCAGCTCTCAGACTGCCTGCTCCCCAACAACTCCTCTCTCTAGCTGCTTAAATAAACAATACCAGCACTCAAGAAGGCAGCCAGAGGAAGTCCTTGACCAACTCATCGGATCATTAACACACTGTAGGTAAGAGGAACTGAGAGTATCCCTAAATAGTACATAGTATTCAGAATGCTTCCAAGTCAATCTTTGCTGAATATACTGCTTACATTTGCGATTTGCTTATATTTAATCACTCACCGTGGTCCCATACACCTCGCTCACATTCAACACATTCGGCGTCGGTCAGTGGGCAGGAGCAGGCATGAGTACTGAGACATTTTCTGCCATGGCAAACCCAGGCTTCACAGAAGTCACATATCGCACCCTGGAACCAAGGAACAACTCTTGATCACTGCACACCTAACAGCAACCACCACAATTACATACACTAAGCAGTCTATCAGCCATCCACCCAGGAGGATGTCAGTCTTATTACAGTAACCGTGTACTTCTACTCCAAAACTTCACCATGGATCCCAAAGATGTAAGACTTAGCTACTCTCAGGCATGCTGGCTGGCACTGTAATCCCAGCTACGTTGAAGTTGGTCTAAATCCAGTTCCTGTCTGAAAGAGAACTGAGGCTAAAAGGGCAGGAGTGCGACTCGGACAGTAAAGCTCTTGTCCAGCAATACAGAGTTCATGTGCATGCTTACCCTAAGGTTATTAAATGAAGTGCATGCACTGTGAGGGCTGCCCCAGAAATCAGTCCTCATTCAGGTATGAGCTGAAGCCCACAGTTCCTGAAACTAAACTAACATTTTAAATACGGAGAAAAATCCCTCTAATTAAAAAAAAAAAATCTCTCAAATTTTTAATGTTTAAAAATTTGTATAGCTTATGAAATTATCACATAGCCTTTCTAGAATCCCAACAAAAATACCAAGAATCTATTACTCTTTCTCTTTTGTCTTAAAGCATTTTTTCTTCTGTATCACTGAAATATTTCTATGTAAAAAAAAATTAAGCAATGGAAATAGAGTGAAACTCTTCAATTCTATTTTAAGATATGGCAATATGAATGTATTGTTCATGACAGCATTTGACTATTAAGAGACAGGAAGATCTAAAAGGAATAAATATCATTCCTTTACAAATAGGAAACATCTAGCAATATCTAACATGTTTGATTGACACATCAGAAAGGTACCAATGAGAGATGAGTAATGGCTGAAGCAAGATACAGAGCATTATTGTTTAGGAAAACATAACCACTGGTGGAATTGGAAAGTTACTAGTCTAAAAAGCATAGACAAGCAGCTTACCACCATGGCAAGGCCAGTACTGTATATGCCCGCATGCTTTATGACACAGTCTGAAGACTTCATCATGCATTTTGTTTTTCCTAAAGCAGAAAGAAATTCGAATTATCAGTCCCACAAAGTACTATATGATAGTATTTCATAATTCCACTTTTGAACCAGCCCAATTCCTAGGGAAATTTTTTGAAATGGAATGAAATCAATACCTTGTACTACTTATACAACTAAAAAGAAGATCCACAAAAAGCAGATGTAATTGAGATCTCAGTGATCTGAGTGAGATCTTCTGAGATTAGAAATACACTGATAAATCTGTTTAAAAAAAGCAGGATATATTAAGTGGATTTATATGTAAATTCATGCTCATACTAAAATCAGAAATTGTATTTTATGCTTTGATCCAGTGATTGCTCAATTGTTTAAAAACTCAATGTTCAGTAAATCAATAAATGGAAAAATGCATCCACATACAGCACTATAAACCCAAGCCAACAGACACTGAAATACAAGACTTTATTGATGTTCCACAAAACCTATTTTCTTACTCTGTGTTCACCTGTCCTTTATGAAATAAGGAATAAAAACCAGCACTGGAGAATTTCCTCTCAGCTACTTTTCTTTTTCATTCACTGTAGAACTAAAATACCATCTTCAAAAGCTAATACTGCAACAAAAAGTATTACCACATCTAAACACAGAAATTAAAAAAGTACTCTTTATCAGGTACTACCAGTGCTCATACCTATGGTAACCCTAAATACTCAGGAGGGTGAGGTCTAAGGATTGCACTGCAAAACTAGTGTGAGCAGGAAAGCTTATAAGACTCTTATCTCCCAATGAACCACAAAAAAGCTGGAAAGTGCAACTGTGGGCCAAGGAGTAGAATACCCTCTTGAGCAGAAAAGCTCAGGGTCAGGAGCCAGGAGTTCAAATCCCAAGACTGACAAAAAATAGAGAGAGAGAGAGGGAAAGGGGGGAGAGGGAGGGAGAAGGATGGGGGGTTAGGGAGAGGACAAAGGAGAAAGGAAGAGAGGGAAAAAAAGTCCATCTGCAATACCATCCCAAAAAGAAAGGAGCTATTTGACCAAACAAAAGTTTGAGAGGTTAATCTGAAGTAAATAGTCAGGTTTTATTATGGCAAGTGTTCAGAACTTTGAGCATATATACAAATGTAGTAGTCTCCCAGGTAGGAGTGAGAGGTTTTAAAGTCTTTAGTGTTCCTCAAATGTATACACTCAAAAAAAAATTTTTTTTCCAGAATGGTTAATGTGCTAGGAAGATTGTGAATATTACATGGGAAGTATTCATCAAATAAAACTTCCAGCTGTACTTGGAAAGTAGATACAAGCTTGAAAACTCAATTCAGGCACTTGGGAATACATATGAGGAAATTCAAGCATTATCTGATAAGCACAAAAGAAAATCTGATCAACATATCAGAATAAGGTAAATGAACTTATTCTCAGTGGTTGTGGTCAGTAACAGACTATGAGAAGTACCAGCAGGAATCAAAATTTAGAAAAGTAAAAGCTGACTAGACTAAAATGACATAAATGAAAATGCAAAGTTACCACATGTATAGTCTAAAGTGTGGTATTTTTAATGTTCAAAATGTTACTACCAAAATTAATTTATAATATATATTTTTAAATAGTTATTTTCCAGCAACGTATCACAGAGTGAAAACTAAGACAATGTTTTCAGTAAACCAAATAACATTTTATGTGTTATTTTATTAATGGTAAACTCACAGGTTCAAACTTTATTAGCTGTCAAGTATGTGATTCAAACAAAGACACACCTTCTTAGTTGTACACTTACCACACTGTGCACAGATTGGCAACTTCTGGACAGAATTACAAAAGTAGCAAAATGCTCTGTTCTTCTGTCGCCTTATGAAAAATAAAGTTTTAAATATGGTAAATTTCAGGTGAAGACAAAAGGAGACTTTCATTACATGTAGATAGAGAAGAAAGTAAAATTTACCTCTGACACTTGTCACATTCCTGTAAAATATAAAAGCACACAATATTAAATTTTCTGCTGCTGAAAATTTTAAATTTACCTATTTTACAAAGACTTGTTTACCACATTATAATTTAAGTGGCAGAACCCAAGGCCGTCCAACTCCACCCACATGTTACAAAAGCAACTGCGCAATCGTCACAGCAAAGGCACACAACAGTTATTCTCTTGAATAGTCCACAACAGAGGAAGAAATGGCATCATTTCTTTCAGCATTCAGATCTCGGCATAGCTAGGATTATAGGTTTGAGTCACCGTGTCTGGCTTTTCATTGTTTTGTTGTTGTTGTTTTTAAGAAACCAGAATTACAATCGATAGTAGAAAACACAATTCTGTGTATACCATAATCTTAACATGTTTAAAATGGCTTTAAAAGTTTGCCACATTCACATCCACAGCTGCTTTTAAAATCTCGCTGACCTATTCCCCGCACAGACTCAATTCACTTTTGGTCAGTCTACCGCAAATATGTCTCGGCCTCTCTCTTCTCCATACCCTTATCTATCGTTTTTTCCTTTAGCCTCTACCTTTTCGGACATTGTGTTAAGGATCCTATCTCCTCTGTAAATGAAGCCCCCCTCACACATGCTCAATGCTACCACTTCTTACTCCTAAGAAATATGTTCACAAAAATTCTTATCAAGATCTAGCTCTTGTTACATACGTTTATGTATGCCAGTTGCTGTCTGTCTAGCATCTTCTCTGGAATGGCCTGTGATACTCAAAAAGGGGTGCCCACTTTCCATTCTGTGCCATGTCATCCTATTTCCTTACCCTCATAAACACTAGTCCTGGGATGGAAACTGACTCTGTTCAATCTATTGAGAGCTTTTCCTTCTTTCTTCCTTAATTATATGTCCTGTGAATCATATATTCTACCACTAACTACGATGCCGAACAAAGACAACTAGAAGAAAATTACAACAGAATAAGCAAGAAAGAAACAAAAGCAAAAACTGGATCCCCCAACTGTCTCTGAGTGTGAGCGCTATCCCTCATCTTGTACTACTCCATTAGCCATTCAAATAAACCTGTTTTTTCCTAAGGTTATGTAAGCTGGGTTTCTGGTGTTGATGCCTAATCATTTCCTAAGTCACACGTAACAGAACTGGACTTAATGAGCTTACAGACCACACCATGCACCTATGTAGCCTCAACAGCGGAACTGAGCCGCCACATAAGCTCATGGAAAGACGGGCCACTCTCCCAGCTATGCATCTCCAACAGCAGCCAAGATAGCAACTGGCAGACAGTAGATGTACAATAAACGCTTGCTAACTCTAGGCACACAAAGCATCTCATTTCTCATGGAAAATAAAAGGGAGAAAGGGTAACAGAACCAGAAAAGGCAGGCAAGTGTGGACGCCAAGAAGAAGCAATAAATCAGAGAAGCATGACTAAATAAAGGAAATCATCTTTTGCTTTTGCACAACTTTAACTACTCAAAGAACTCAATAATTATCAAGACTAATCTATCTGGCACAGACCATTATAGTAATTGAACAGGAAACCAAAAGAGAAGTCACAAACTGAGGAGTTTAGAAAAGGCAAATTAATTAATGCTGAATATTAGTGAAAACAATGAACTCACTGTCACACAGGTTTCGGATTTTGAAATGAAATAAATGCAGGGGTGCTATATTCACTTCAGTCTTGTTCAGGTAACATTTAAGATAAAATGCTTCCAACTACAAACTGGTATATTCGGAAAAATAATGAGAAAAGCTCTTACCATGGAAGCATTGCATGGGTGTTTGGCCAAATCCACAGTGCTTCTGGAGGCTCTCAGCTGTTTTTCTCGTTCTCGGCGGTTTTCAGCCTTTTTCCTCGCTCCAGTCTTTTTCTTAGGCATTTCTAAAAACAGAATAGAAAACATTTACTATTTTGACAAACTAAGAAATAATATAACAAAATATTCCTGAAAGTGTCCACATTCTCCTAATACACACACACACACACACACACACACACACGTATATTTTGCCAGTCAGGGGCTTGAACTCAGGTCCTGAGCACTGTCCTTGGGCTTTCTCAAGACTAGCACTCTACCACTTGAGCCACACTACCACTTCCAACTTTTTCTGTGTATGTGATACCTAAGAATCTAACCTAGGGCTTCACGCATGCTAGGCGAGCACTCTACCACTCAGCCCTCTCCTAAAGTTCTTAACTTGTCGTTTTGACAGTTTACACTTTTCCCCACCTGGCTGGTACACTGGGCTTATGTCCTTAAACTCGAGATCTGAGTGCTGTTCCTTAGCTTTGTTTTTGTTCTTTTGCTTTGTTCAAAACTGGTACTCTACTACTTGAACCACATCTCCATTTCCAGTCTTTTGGTGGTTGACTGAAAATAAGAATCTCATGGACTTTCTGCCCCTGCTGGCTTCCAACTCCATCTTCAGATGTCAGCCTCCTGAGTAAGGAGGATGACAGGAACAGGCCACCAGCACCATGCGACAAGCAATTCTTATGCCTCTAATGAACTATCAGGGACGCACTTCTCCAAATTACGCAAACGTCTTGAAAATAGGCACTCATTTCTACTACCAAACGCCAAGGTCGTTTTGTTTCCTCACTGAGGGAGGAGGTGTTCTGAATCTATCACTCACAACTCATTAAAATATGCATTAAATGTGCAGTAGGCCTGGCCCTGAACCTGGGCGGATCCCGTTATGTGTTCAGATAACCTAATGCCTGCTCTGGAAGATCCTCATAGACACACCCAGTCATGGACAGCGAAGTCAGACTGTTCTGAAGAGGGCCAAGGAGGGCAGGAGGAGGATGGGGCAGGAGGAGGAGGACGGAGGCAGGAGGGGGAGGACGGAGGCAGCAGGAGGAGGACGGAGGCAGGAGGATGGGCAGGAGGAGGAGGAGGAGGACGGGGCAGCAGGAGGAGGACGGGCAGGACCGGGAGGACGGTGGGGCAGGAGGAGGAGGAGGAGGAGGAGGACGGAGGCAGCAGGAGGAGGGCGGGCAGGACCGGGAGGACGGCAGGGCAGGAGGAGGAGGACGGAGGCAGGAGGAGGAGGACGGGGCAGGAGGAGGAGGAGGACGGGGCAGCAGGAAGAGGACAGGCAGGACCCGGAGGACAGCGGGGCAGGAGGAGGACGGAGGCAGGAGGAGGAGGACGGAGGCAGCAGGAGGAGGAGGAGGAGGACGGGCAGGAGGAGGACGGGGGCAGCAGGAGGAGGACGGGGCAGTAGGAGGAGGACGGAGGCAGCAGGAGGAGGAGGAGGACGGGGAGGAGGAGGAGGACGGGCAGGAGGAGGACGGGGGCAGCAGGAGGAGGACGGGGGCAGCAGGAGGAGGACGGGGCAGGAGGAGGAGGACGGAGGCAGGAGGAGGAGGACGGGCAGGAGGAGGAGGAGCAGGAGGAGGAGGACGGGCAGGAGGAGGAGGAGCAGGAGGAGGAGGACGGAGGCAGGAGGAGGAGGAGCAGGAGGAGGAGGACGGGCAGGAGGAGGAGGAGCAGGAGGAGGAGGACGGAGGCAGGAGGAGGAGGATGGACAGGAGGAGGAGAACGGAGGCAGGAGGAGGAGGAGCAGGAGGAGGAGGACGGAGGCAGGAGGAGGAGGACGGAGGCAGGAGGAGGAGGACGGGCAGGAGGAGGAGGAGCAGGAGGAGGAGGACGCGCAGGAGGAGGAGGAAGGAGGCAGGAGAAGGAGGAGCAGGAGGAGGAGGACGGAGGCAGGAGGAGGAGGACGGGCAGGAGGAGGACGGGCAGGAGGAGGAGGATGGAGGCAGCAGAAGGAGGACGGGCAGGAGGAGGAGGACGGGCAGTAGGAGGAGGACGGGGGCAGGAGGAGGAGGAGGACAGAGGCAGGAAGAGGAGGACGGGCAGGAGGAGGACGGGCAGGAGGAGGACTGGCAGGAGGAGGAGGAGCACGGGCAGGAGGAGGAGGAGCAGGAGGAGGACAGAGGCAGGAGGAGGAGGACAGAGGCAGGAAGAGGAGGACGGGCAGGAGGAGGAGGAGCAGGAGGAGGAGGACAGAGGCAGGAGGAGGAGGACAGGCAGGAGGAGGAGGAGCAGGAGGAGGAGGAGCACGGGCAGGAGGAGGAGGAGCAGGAGGAGGACAGAGGCAGGAGGAGGAGGACAGAGGCAGGAAGAGGAGGACGGGCAGGAGGAGGAGGAGCAGGAGGAGGAGGACAGAGGCAGCAGGAGGAGGACGGGCAGGAGGAGGAGGACGGGCAGGAGGAGGAGGAGCAGGAGGAGGAGGACGGGAGGGCCGGGAGGTCGGCGGGGCGGGAGGCGCCTGGGCGCGGGTCTCCCACCGCGCGCTGCGGGCCGACGCCGGCGCTCGCTGCCCACGGAGGCGCCGGAGGGCGGGGTCCGGGAGCCGGGAGCCGGGAGTCCGCAGTCGGCAGCGGCAGTCGGCCCTGCTCTTCGGCCGCGACGCCCGGGGGATCCGCGGCTGGACGCGGGGAGGCCGGCGGACGAGGCCGACTTCCGGCACGGCGGGGGTGGGACCGGATATCCGCTGACGTCCGTCGCGCGCTTCCGCTCGCCTGGACGGCGGCCGGCGGGGGACACGCGGGCGCTCGCAGGACGCGGTGGCCCCGGGGGTGGCGCCGGCTTCCTGGGCGCAGTCGGCCCGTGAGGACGCCCGCCGCCCGGCCGGCCTGGCCCCGCTCATCTCACTGCAGCCCGGTGGGAAAGCTGTCCGCGCCCCCCCGGCCGGGCGCCCAGCTCGCCGCCCCGCGTTCCGGGCCGGCCTCCGGTCGCCTTGAGACGTGGCTGGACGACAACGCCGCCCGGCCGCTGCCGTGGCCTCGAAGCGAGCGGGCGGATTCGCGTCTCCTCGCGGAGCCGCGCGGGGGAAGGCGGCTCCCGGGGAGCCCCCAGGGGCCACGCCACGGCCCGGGCTCGGGAATGATCGCGGCCGCCATGGAGCGGCGGGGGCCAAACCGGAGAGAAGCGAACGCGCTCTCCGGCGGGCCGAGTCCTCTGGACGCGGCCTGGACCGCGGCGCGGCCTCCGCCCCTGGAACGAAGCCACCGCCACCAAGTGACACCTACACCTACATCAGAGGGGACTGCGTGGCCGTGGTGTGTCCTGGGACCTTGAACGCCTCGTCCCCGGCAGCCTCCGGGCTCTGGAGTATTCAGATGCCAAAAGGGAGAAAAGTGACTCCACGGCTTCTTCCCAAAGACAGGCTCAGACTATGTGCACTTATTTTATTTCTTTTTCAGAGCAAACTCTTGTACCTGTGCCTGGAGTGAAAGGATACGTGATGTCAGAACATTTGCTTTTGATTGGCTCAAGGGCCACTGTTGTACAGTGAGAAAGCAGAGGAGCCGCCTCTGGAGAGGTTGAATTGGGAGTCCATTGGAAAGCTGGCAGAGGCAGACAGACTCTGGTCTCCAAGGCCTGCAGCCATGAGGGCAGGAAAGGAGGGGTGACGCAGAAAACAACACCAGCAGACCAGATGAGCTCCAGGGGAGAGCTCCAGTGGGACACAGGGAAGAATCAAGCGACAGGACACCAAGCATGGTGACCTGGCACCTGAGCTGGCCTGAGCACCTCCGTCCCCTTGGAGGTACAACATCCTCGCCTCAGCAACAAAGACAAGATGGAACCACGTAAACCCAGTACCCCATCATCCATCCCATGGCCAAGATGGCACCAGTTAGATTCAGTACCAGTACTTCCTCACAACCTAGTCCACCAGGCAGACTGTTTCTCACTCATTGACTACCCTGACCTTCACATAGCTGCGCTAGCTAGTTTCAAGGCTGATCTCCTTTGGAGCTCCTCACCCTCACTTTTTCTACTTCCCACTGCAGATAAAAGCCTGTTTATTTGCCACCAAAAGGCCTTCTCCATTTTACTGTTACATTTAATTGCCAATAAACCATTCTCTGCTTTTTTTTTTTTAGGGGGGGGGGAGCTTTTTTCAAAGAAATAATTTCACTTAGCAACAGTCGGTGCCATTGTCCTTAAGTACATGCTAGATGCATCACACCAACTCAGATTTTGCCTTCTGATAGAGTCTCAACCCAGTTTATTACTGATGATGAGAAGATCCAGCATACACCTGCCACCAGTGGGGAGGTCCTCACAGGACGTGTGGCAGTCAATTAGTATAGTTGACTGGATAACCCAGAAGACCCTTCCTTACTTTGTTGTTGTTGTTGTATGTGGGCATTCATACAATGGAAATGAGAGTATATAGAAGTAGGCCAACCGTGGGAACCATTTTTCTCCTTCTGTAGGGTTTAGTGTCAGGGCTCTGGGTTGGATTCCACCAGGAAAACCTGGTCATGGAAGAGTGAGAAAGCAGCATGACACGAAAACCATTACTTCTGCAGCATATACCTCTGTAAGAGGGCAGATATGAAGTTGATTCACATGCTTCATAGACCTGGGATAGTGAGTGTGGTTTCCTATAAGCCCCAAGAATGTATATATGATATACATTCATAAATGTGTGTAAATTATAGTGAATTCTGCCTAACATTTTATAAAGTTATAAATGATTTGAATTAAGAGACCTGTAGTCACTTCTTCTGATATCCTCATTTGAAATGTTTATAACCTGCCTTGACTAGTGTAGGATCTCTAATAGTGGTATTTTGGTTTGGGGAGATCATTTTAGTAGGAGAAAGACAAAAGTGTTAAGAGAACCTGCCAGTGTAAGAACAGCAGTGCCACTCTCAGGGGGACTTTAGAGAGAAATTCTGCAAGAGCAATCATGAGTAGATTTGGACAAAGTGGGGCATCTTATACAGCTGTCACATTAGCTACTTTAGTCTTGAAAAAGAAGCTGGTAGACTCATTTCTTCCTCCATCAAACAATTACCAGTGGTAATTGTGAGGCCTCCTTCCAACACAGACATTCACGAATGGCCAAGATTGAAAGATGTGGTCATTCCTAACATTTCATTTCAAACCAAGTTTGTTCTGAAATAGAAAGAGAACTTGGATCTCTCTTAAAGACCGAGAAGTCATAAAATTATTCTGAAGGACATGAAGCCAGTGCCACATCACTGGATGTCTGGCTTTATAGTAGGATGAGATTTGTTCTCTGCTGTTTGGCATCCTAGTAGAACAGTTTCTTATCCTAATATACTCCCTTTCTTACAATCATGTGAAACAACAATATGCATTAGGAAACAACTGGGTGGATCTTTGCTTCTGGCAGAAGCAAAGCATCATTTACTTTGATAATATAGACTATTTTTTTCATCGCTAATTTTGCCTTTCCAGACCCCAAAATTATCTTCTTTTGTTTCCTTTGCCATTTATGAAGCATACTTCATCAAAAGAAAAAATAAAATTTACAGAGATAAAGAATCATTTGAAAAATATGGTTCTTCAGTACAAATCCTTGGATTTCTAATTATTTATGAATTATTTATGGTTTAAAAAAAAGATTTTCCAGTCATTGCATGTGAGTAGCATCAGTCCTTTATTGTCAGAGACCAAGGAGTTAAATGGAACAAAACAAAGACCCTCTAGCCTTGAGCAAATCGCATCTGGTTGAGTCATCTGCACAAAATATTTCTCGGAATAACCGCAGGTGGTTGCTTGGGTTAGCACAACGGCCAAAAGAGCAGCCTGACCCACCCCTAACCTTGAGATTTCCCGTTCTTGTTATCACAAAAACTCTCCATCCTCCCCCTCTATACTCCCTTCCTTACACTCAGGGTATAAAAACCCTGCTTTACTTTTAATAAATGAGGCCTTGATGCGACTCAGATTGTCTCTGTCTTTCTTTATGCGCCTGGTCTCCTTCCTCTCTTTCCCCCATTGGTTTTCTTCTTTCAGGAGGTGCCTCTTCGAGCCGCATGAATAGCTGAACCCGCGGGTCGGGAGAAGTGGCGCCCAACGTGGGGCTCGAAGCACGGTGACCTACCGGACGGCGTGGAGAACAGGGGACCCCGATTATATTAAGGTAGAGACGCCCACACCGCATCGCTCGTGCACCGTGGGAGAGTCTTGAGGTAAGTTCTGCCGTCCCATCAACCATGGGCAAAGCGTTATCAAAAGAGGTTTTATTTATAAAAAGAAATGAAAGGATCACTTAGGGAGAGAGGAATAAGAGTTAAAAAGAAAGATTTTGTAAAATTCTTTTGTTTTGTTGAAAGAAAAATATGTCACTAAAACCTTATAAAAATATTTATCCTATTATTCCTAAGACTTCTCCTGATAATGGCAGGCTCAACCCCCCCTCTGAGGTGGAGCTAGAGGAGGAGGCAGCGCATTATAAGGAAGAAAGATATGGCCCTTTTCCTCTTCCCCAAGTTTCTGCAGCTACACAGACTCCAGAGATAAGGGCCCTTCACTGGCCCACCCCTCCCCCCTATCCAGACACCTCTCTCCTGTCAGCCCCACCACAGGAAATGGTGAGATCATTCTCTGTTCCTCCAGAGGTGCAAGGTCTCCTTAAATCCAAAGACTCTCTCTTGAAACAAGTGACAGAATTAAAAAACGTGCTTCATTTAAAAAAGAGAGTTAAGGGACCTCGCTTTGCAAATTCATGATTTACAAATGGATCTTGTTGGGGAAGCCTTGACTACCCCCCATGCCTCGGGTAACAAGCCCGCTAAAACACCCTAGGCCTCAAAGAGCCGCAATAATAGACTCAGATCCGGGGCGCAAACTGTTTCCCTCTCCTTCCCCTTAATTACTCGCTCTAACACTCAATGTCGGGAACAAGAGAGGGAGGGAGGAGAAGCGGGAGAGGAGGAGGCGGACACCACCAGAAGGCAGGAGGAGGGACAAAACCTAGATTCCTCTGCCTCCGAGGAGGAAGGGGGTGATCAGGAGGAGGCAAGGAGACATTCTCAAATTACATATAGGAGATTGACGTTTAAACAAATTAAAGAATTGCATTCGGCTGTTAAGAATTATGGAATTAACGCCCCTTTTACTTTAACAGTACTGGAGGGCCTCGGGGGTGAGGGACATTTATTGCCTCTTGAGTGGCACAAGATTGTACAGTCTGTTTTAACCAGGAGTCAATATCTAACCTGGAAAGCTGAATTTATAGATAAGGCAGAAAATCAAGCTATTACCAATAAAAAACATACACAAATGGCTTCATGGTCTTCTGATAAAATTTCAGGGAGGGGCAAATTTGCCTCGGAGGAAAAACAACAAAAACTCCCTGCAGGAATATTAACCCAGACTGCTCAGGCTGCCCTGGCCGCCTGGAGAGCCGTGCCCGCTGCAGGAGCGCTTACTACCTCTCTTTCCAGGGTAGTACAAGGCAATAATGAACCATATTCTCAATTCGTTGCCAGACTGTTAGAAGCAGCTGAAAGAATATTAGGTGAGGTAGATACAGATGATATTATAGTTAGACAGTTGGCCATAGAAAATGCTAATGCAGCCTGTAAAGCTACTTTAAGAGGTAAAACAAAGACCCTAGATTTAAATGGTATGATTAAAATTTGCAATGATGTGGATTCCTTTGAACATAAAATGTCTAAATCTATTAATTTGGCCATTGGAGCCATACTCCAAAACCAGACTCCACCTTCAGGAAAACTAGGACAAATATCTAGCCCTAAAAACTGTTTTAAATGTGGACAAATTGGACATTTTGCTAAAAAATGCCCTGAAACTATTAAACAACCCAACGTTCCTGGGACGATTCCCCTCCCCCTTCCCCTTGGCCTTTGTCCTAAATGCAGAAGAGGCCATCACTGGGCTAGAGAGTGCCGGTCCAAGACCGATATAAATGGCCAGCCTTTATCTGCGGTCTCGGGGAAACGGGCTATGGGCCCCAGTAGGGGGCCCTACCTACCCACCACAACAACCAATGACCCCTCCCGCCCAAAATCTGCCTCTGATGCAAACATCGCTGACTCAGACTTGTTCCGAGCCACTGCAGGCAGCGCAGGACTGGACCTCTGTTCCTCTACCACCAGAATTATAACTGCAGAGGAAGGAACAGTTGTTATAAACTCTGGAAGGTTCGGGCCTCCCCCGCCAGGAATGTTTTTTCTTATTATAGGCCGAGCTTCAAGCTCACTGCAAGGACTCTCCTTTAAAATGGTTTATCTGAATAAAAAAAGGATCTGAAAGGAATTCTCTTAAATGTTTGCTCAAAAGGGAAAATAATCATGGAATGTTCATGTAAGTCGTAAAAGGTTTGAGTATGTCGCCAATGGTATGAGTATGTCTTGAGTAAAGTTGGTATGCAGTTAAACTGCAGTAATGTAAATAGAGTCAGAATTGATTCACTGAT
This sequence comes from Megascapheus bottae, assembly GCF_031878675.1. NCBI lineage: Eukaryota > Metazoa > Chordata > Mammalia > Rodentia > Geomyidae > Megascapheus > Megascapheus bottae. Next base: position 26,844,260 of record NC_143531.1, read on the forward strand.
GTGAGGGGTTGCTATACTTGGATTGTGTGGGTTTTCTTGGGTGCAGAACTGGGAGGGAATGCTGTATGCCCCTCCAAACCAAAGAATGCTGTCTGCCCAGCATTCTGCCCAGGTCTGATAGCAATTGTTAGCCCCCCCCCACCACCAGGCCATATGTTATCTCTGGTATCAGAGGCAGCCCCAGGAGTCATTTAAAGGAAAACTTGGGAAAGCTAAACTAGCTGACAGTGCTAACCATGATTCAGTCCAGTCCTTCCAGGCCTTACAGGTTGATCTAGGGACATGTTCATCGTCTGGTTTCTAACATCCTGGCTCTCCCACAGCTATCCCTAAAGAATATTTTAAAATTGTAATAGATATAAAAGACTGTTTTTTCTCCATTCCCCTCGATCCTGGAGATTGTAAAAGATTTGCCTTTTCCATACCCATGATAAACCATAAAGGCCCTAATCCCTGCTTTCAATGGCGAGTGTTGCCACAGGGTATGGCTAATTCTCCCACTCTTTGTCAAAAATTTGTGGCTCAATCCATAGACCCAATTCGTGTTCAATACCCTCATATATATATTATACATTATATGGATGACCTATTAATTGCTGCCAAACTAGAAATGGAGGCACATCAAGTGACTCAAAGAATAGTTATTGCTTTACAAGACAGAGGACTTTTTATCTCCCCAGAAAAAATTCAAACTTGCTATCCCTTCTTGTTCCTGGGTTTTCAATTAGAACCCTCTTTAATATATGCTCAAAAAATTCAAATCAAAAGGAATAAGCTAAATTGTCTAAATGATTTCCAAAAACTCCTTGGAGACATTAATTGGCTACGTCCTCACCTTAAATTAACAACAGGAGATCTCAAACCCCTGTTTAATATTCTACAGGGAGATTCTGACCCTTCCTCCCCCAGAAAACTTACGCCTGAAGCTGAAAAAGCCCTAATAAAGTTAGAGGAGGCCATTACACAACAAAATATAGGTTACTTCAACCCCTCCTTGACCCTTTATTTAATCATTTTTGCCACAGAATTTACACCCACCGGTTTATTATGGCAAAAAAACCGTGCCCCTGTTATGGATTCATGCCTCCGCCTCTCAGTCCAAGGTACTCCCCTCCTACCCCTCTTTGGTCTCCCAACTTATTTTTCTGGGGCTCAAGACTTCTGTCAGATATTTTGGCAAGGATCCTGATATCATAATCACCCCTTACTCTAAGGAACAAATTAATTGGTTACAACAAAGACAAGATGATTGGGCTGTTTTATGCACTGGGTTCCAGGGTAGCTTTGATACTCACATGCCCAGCAACAGACTTATTCAATTCCTTAATATTACTCCTTTTGTTTTTCTAAAAAATACCTTAATAAAGCCCATCCCCAATACTTTGAGCATCTTTATTGATGGTTCAAAAAATGGAAAAGCTTCATATGTTATTAATAATGTTTCCCACTTTGTAAATACTTCCTTTAAATCTGCTCAGTTAGTAGAATTATTTGCTGCGCTTTGTGTTTTTCGGTTATCAAAGACCCACCCTTTTAATCTGTTTTCGGATAGCCATTATGTTGTTAGAGCTTTACAAGTTTTAGAAATGGTTCCAGTTATTCAGCCTACTACACCTACTTTTCAATTATTTTTTGAATTGCAGAAACTTATTAGACAACGTTCGTACCCTTTCTTTGTAGGACATATTCGTGCTCATTCTGGCCTACCTGGGCCACTAACCCGGGGCAATGAATTAGCTGATTTGGCAACCCAAATAGTTACCTTATCTCAAACAGTTAATCCGGTGACCCTTGCACAAGAGGCCCATGCTGTTCACCACCTCAATGCTCATACCCTGCGCTTAAAATTTAAAATTACTAAAAAACAGGCAAGACAAATTGTTAAAAACTGCAAAAATTGCCTAACCCTGCTCCCTGAACCCCATGTAGGTGTAAACCCTAGAGGGCTCATACCTGGACAACTTTGGCAGATGGATGTTACTCATGTCCCCTCCTTTGGAAGGTTAAAATATGTACATGTTACCATTGATACCTTTAGTGGATTTATTTGTGCCTCTGCTCATTTAGGGGAGGCCACAAAAGATGTTATAAACCATCTCCTATATGTTTTTTCTGTCATGGGACAACCCCAAACTATAAAGACGGACAATGGGCCCGGATATACCAGTCAAAAGTTCAAACAATTTTGCTCCCAAATGAGCATAAAACATATTACTGGAATCCCCTACAACCCCCAAGGACAAGGAATAGTGGAAAGAACTCATCAGACTTTAAAAAACACCCTCATTAAACTTGCCTCACAAGAAACATTATATTCCCTTAAAGGAAACTATAAGACTTTGCTATTACATGCTCTCTTTGTTTTAAACTTTTTAACCCTTGACACTAATGGCAAATCTGCCGCAGGACGCCTTTGGCATCCCACCACACAAACAGACTATGCCCAGGCCCTATGGAAAGACCCACTGATGGGAATATGGAATGGCCCTGACCCAGTCATTATCTGGGGAAAAGGATCAGCTTGCATTTATAATTCTAAAGAAGGGGGAGCTAGATGGTTGCCTGAAAGATTAATAAAACCATATAATAAACAATAAAGCCATATAACTAATTCCAGGGTGGCGCCTGAGAACAAAAATATTTTTCTTTTACAGGTCAACAACCATGATGATGAGGCCTTCCCCGTCATCACTCCGCATGATGCTATTGACGGTGATGCTCTCTGGCAGAAGTTGTCCTCCAAAATCGACGAGGATTAGACTTACTTTTTCTACAGCAAGGAGGCTTATGCGCGGCTTTAAAGGAAAAATGCTGTGTATATGTAGATAGAACAGGACTTGTTAAGGATAGCTTAGAAAAAATTACAGCTAGCCTAGAAAAGCGAAAAAGAGAGGGAAAAACAAGAATCTTGGTATCAAAATTGGTTCTCCACATCTCCCTGGCTATCAACTCTTTTACCCTCCCTCTTGGGCCCCCTTGTGGGACTTCTCCTCCTAATTTCTTTTGGCCCTTGGGCTTTTCAGCGCCTTACGCGATTTATAAAAAATCAAATTGATTCTGCCTTTTCCAAAAACTCAATCTCGGTGCATTATCATCGCTTAGAGACTCAGGATGACCCTGTAGGGTCCGAAACAAGCACTCCCAAAAGAGGGCTCCAGTTTCATACACTTCTTGGCTGATAAACCCCAAGCGGCTAGAGAGCATCCAATGACGGGATTATTATGGAGCTTACCCTGGGTGGCACAACATACAGAGGCCGTCGAGGCCGGCTCAACAAGGCATGTTGCCAGGAGTAAGGGTCCCTCCATATAGCCTAAGACAGGGTGTTCTCTCCACCTATAAAGACCTTGTTCTTTAAAGGAAAGGGGGAATTGTCAGAGACCAAGGAGTTAAATGGAACAAAACAAAGACCCTCTAGCCTTGAGCAAATCGCATCTGGTTGAGTCATCTGCACAAAATATTTCTCGGAATAACCGCAGGTGGTTGCTTGGGTTAGCACAACGGCCAAAAGAGCAGCCTGACCCACCCCTAACCTTGAGATTTCCCGTTCTTGTTATCACAAAAACTCTCCATCCTCCCCCTCTATACTCCCTTCCTTACACTCAGGGTATATAAACCCTGCTTTACTTTTAATAAATGAGGCCTTGACGCGACTCAGATTGTCTCTGTCTTTCTTTATGCGCCTGGTCTCCTTCCTCTCTTTCCCCCATTGGTTTTCTTCTTTCAGGAGGTGCCTCTTCGAGCCGCATGAATAGCTGAACCCGCGGGTCGGGAGACTTTATCTTAACACTTAGGGCACATTGGGGGTTGAGGGCCTCAAAATGCATTACTACGATGTCTTACTATTTGGGATTTGTAGTGTAAAAAAATTGTGGTGAATTTCAATTCCACTTTTTAGCAAAAACACGTACATCAAACTCAGCCTCTTGTTAATAGTCAAGCCTGTGTCAAATGACCTTTATAAAGCATGTCAATATTTCTTTGACATAAAATTATTTTAGGAATGTTTATCCCAAATAAAGACCTTCAGGGACACATTTATAGGAATTTTTCAATCCCACATCACCCTTCCATTTTGCTTATATGAGGAGGTCATTTAAAATAGTCTTTTAACATAGGGTCAAGTTTAAATTAAAATGCTCACACTTCTGACTCAAAAAAGCACCAGTGGATATTGTACCAATGACTGGGACCAACTTGACATGTCTAAGCTGTGCTGGAGAGCATAACAATGACCTTCATATCGTATTATGAATTGATCACTTACTGGGAATTTTATCTGTCTCTAGATTGGCACTGAATCCCAAGAGCTTCTTCTAGTCGGCCTCTGGCCTCCAATTTTTTTCCTTTAAAAATTACTTTCCGGGGTCAGGAGTTTGGCCTAGTGGTTAAAGTGCTTGCCTAGCATGCATGAAGACCCGGGTTCCATTCCTCGGTACCACATACATAGAAAAAAGCCAGAAGTGGTGCTGAGGCTCAAGTGGTAGAGCTCTAGCCTTGAGAAAGTCCAAGGACAGTGCTCAGGCCCTGAGCTCAAGCCCAGGACTGAAAAAAAAAATTACTTTCCATCCCCAAGAGGCAAAACAGATCAAGTGGCACACACTCACGGAAACAGGAGGCGAGAGCATGCTGTGTATCCACACTCCCTGTGTGTACAGAGAGAGACAGTGTCTATGCAAGCTTTTATTAAGTACTAGAGATGCAACCGTAGATACACAAATGTTGTAGATGAAAATACTTTTTTCATCTAACGCGAACAAAAAGCCAGTGCAGACATTTTAAGCGGGTTGAGTGGATTATGGTGCTCACTCCACCGTGGTAACAAGATCACTTCATGTCCCGGTCACAAATCACCAAGACTGCGGTCGTCATAATCACCTATTCCGTCTACACAAATGTATGATAGTCCTGGCTTTTTTGTTTTCTGTTTGTCGGTCATGGGGCTTGAACACTGGGCCTGGTGAGGGCACTTTCTGAGCCTTTCAGCTCAAGGTTAGCAATCTATCACAGGAGCCACAGTGCCACTTCCTGTAATCCTGTTTTGTAGAGGAAAAAATACTCCTGAAGAGAGACCCAACTGAGTAGTCTTATCATCAAAACATATATTATGAAATGGAAAATAAATTGTCCTGCATTTACACATGCACACACGCACAGAATTCTACATTTAAATAGAGGCCAGAGTGCATTCTCCTGCTTAAAAGATTTGCTGTTTTATTCTGCACAGCCAGTATTCAGTTTCATGAAGTAATTTGCAACTGTTTGTTGATTTTTGTAGTAACCTGAAAACTTCTGAAATTATTTTTCCATCAATATAACTTTTTCCATCTAATAACTTTCAGAGCTCTTTCTTGTTAAGATAGATGTTAATGAGAATAATTTTCTTAGGTAATTTGCATATTGGTTTTCAAAGTGTTTTCATCTAATATTATAAAAATCCTTTGAAGTATTCAGTAATATTTTTATTATCTTGAAGTGGTTGTACAAAGAAATTGGCATTCACCAGAGCGGTTTATGCAATGCATCTGGGTTAATGCGATGCCTTTCAACAGTCTCGTCCATCTTCCCAACCCACACCCTCTCTCACATTTCTAAATGTTGTAGGATCAACATTGAAATTTTTACTGTATCCTCCCTCTCCTCTCCTCTTCATTTGTCTACCTTTCTCCCCTTGACCCATCCCACCCATTTTGAGTACCTATCTTCTAGTGTTATTTTGTTGAACTTTGCTTTTGTCTTTCTAAGGAATTACGCTATTTGAGTTCTCCATTGAATCTACAATATTTCACTGAATACATTTGAATATACTCGTATACTACCCAACATATTTACTTATAAGCTAATTCTTACTTTCACACATGAGGGAAAGCATTCAATATTTGTTTCTCTGGGCTTGACTTTACAAATGGTTCTTTCTAATGGATGAGTAAAACAGAATATTTAAAAATAAGCATGTAACTTCCTCTCCTATCAAAAACTAATTTGGAAAATAACTACATATTATTAACTTGGTATGATATTTTCATATAAAAGTGTGAAATTCATACCCCTGTTAAAAATACAGATGGAAATATACGTAAGAGTATCTGTCAGTAAATGATTAGGCTTTTGAGTAAAACCTGGTTGTTTTTAAGACAACAAGAATGATGGACATATTTTGGTTGACCTGGGTGTACTCTGTTCAACCTGAGATGGGAAATTTCCCATCTCTCTGCAGAGGCACCCTTGCCTCTCTGGCTTCAACTCATCTAGGACCTGATTCTCTAGGGACAACGAGGTGGAGTGTGTCAGAGGAGAGCCCTCACCATCCACCAGGGATTTCCCTGAGCGTCTGAGCGGGGAACACACACAAAGTCATTCTCTTTTCTAGGATGCCATAACCACATTCCTTAGGGCAAATCATTTACACAAGGCAGAATTTTGTTTCTCACAGTTTTGAAGGTGTTGAGAGTCGTTTCCTCAGACACAGCACCTTATGGCCATATATTCTAACAAGAGGGCAAGTAAGCTCCCACAAACCTGAGCCTTGCCCTTGCCCATCTTTTTTTTTGTTTTGTTTTGTTTTTTAGTGAAACTAGTGTTTGAACTCAGGATGTCAGACTTTCTAGGCAAGGGCTGTACCATTTCAGCCATATTCCAAGCCCTTTACAACTTCAGTTCATTTCTCAACTAGAGCCTCAGGCTTTTTGCTGGGGCTGGCCTCAGACCCCGCTCCTCAAGACCTATGTCTCCCACATGCTCTACCATGCTATATCCCCTACAACCATTCTAAAGAGTTCTAATCCCATTCTCAAGGGTGAACTCCATTGGCCTAATCCTCTCCCCTAGTCCCTAGTGCCCGTGGAAGCAGGGAGAGCCAACAGAGGGTGAATGAGAATGCTCACTGCAAACATACTTGATGGGACTGTGTGAACTCAGAACGGGAAACCTGCTGACATTGCCAGCGAGGGTGGAGTGTGGTAAGGAGCTCCCTTCCATTCTTCTGCTCTGTTCTGGCATGGTTGCAGGGGCTGGAAAGCACCCTGCCTCACAGAAGCACTAATACCACGTATGGGGTATTAGTAAAAAGTTCAGTGTGCATCCTACAACATTTAGAAATGTGAGAGAGGGCGTGGGTTGGGAAGGATGGACGAGAATGTTGAAAGGCATCGCAATAACTCACCTTCATGACCTGGTGGCTCCTTCTCTTCACACTGTCGCATTTGGAGTTAGGATTGCAAAGTATGAATTTTCAGGAATTGCTTGCCAAAATCCCAGTGTGGGAATTTAATCCAATATGGGAAGGACAACATTGCTTTAAAAATATCACCTGTAACGGAGATTCCCTCCTTGAACACTTGCATGTTAAACTTGTCATTTAAAATATGATGTAAAAATCAACATGAATAAATTCTTTAAAAAAAATAAAAATAAATATCACCTGTGTCTCCTTATCTGCCATATATAATGAATAACACTCCAGGGCCGGGAGCGTGGCCCAGTGGAGTGCTGGCTAGCAAGCACGAGGCCCTAGATCTGATTCCCTTGGTACTACATACTACATACACAGAAAAAGCTGCGAGTGGTGCTGTGGCTCAAGTGGTAGAGCACTACCCTTCAGAAAGCTCAAGGACAGCGCCAGGTCCTGAGTTCAAGCTCAGTATTAAGGTAATAATAATAACAGCAACAACAATAACAATAATAATGCTCCACTCTTATGCCTTGACCATTTTTCTGTTGACTTTTACATTTGCCAAGATACAAATGCATAGCATTTGATTACAGCCTCACCATTGGGACTTTGTCAAGGAAAGCCTAATACCTATAAAACTTTCATATTACAAACCTCACAAATTCAATGCAGCTTTCACTTTTCAAATTGCAGAAAATCCTCTCCCCGCCCTGTGCTTCTTCTAAACTATTTTATCTCCATAAATATACCTAAATCTGGTAATTTTTTTTTGCCAGTTCTGGGCTTGAGCTCAGGGCCTGAGCACTGTCCTTGGACTTTCTCAAGGCTAGAGCTCTACCACTTGAGCCTCAGCACCATTTCTGGCTTTTTTCTATGTATGTGGTACCGAGGAATTGAACCCGGGTCTTCGTGCATGCTAGGCAAGCACTCTACCACTTGGCCAAACTCCCAGCCCCCTTTCTGGTAATTTTATAACCTCTTTAATTTGCCCCAGGAGCTTAGATTTTTTTTTTAGCAAAGAAAGTCACAGCATTTTTCAGGCACAAATGCATGCCCTTCTAACCACATTCCCCAGCTTTTCTCCCATTCCAGCCAGAGAGCCCAGATGGAAGGTCAGCCTGAATGAGGACAGGAGAGGGAGGCAGGGAGGGAGAAAGAGAGATGAAAAGATACAGGGAGAAAGCCACACAAATTAATATCTAAGGAGCTTATCTGAGCATGCCAAGATCAAAGATTAGCATTAATGACAGATGGAGAAGGACATGGAACTGTTCCAGGAGGGGCTTGGAGGCCTTCAGAGCCTTTTACATGATCACCAGCTCAGGACTCCTGGAGGGCAGGTTTACCGAAAAAGGCAGACTACTCACATCACGGGAGAGAAAGGGATATTCTCCGGCTACCAGGCCTCCACTTCTCAGTTCATCGAGGAAACTGCATGCGTAACTGTGATGTGTGTGTGTGCGTGGTGCATGAATATGTTTAGGAAAGAGGAAAGGTGTAGAAGAAGATATGTGAAGCTGGGCGCAGAGGCTCACACCTGTAATCCTAGCCACTCAGGAGGCCGAGAGCTGAGGATCGCAGTTCAAAGGTAGCCCAATTAAACACTAGAAAACAAGAAATGGGGCTGTCACTCAAGGGGTAGGGCGATAGCCTTGAGCTGAAGAGCTCAGGGACAGGGTCCAGGCCCAGAGTTAAGCCCCACAACCAACAAGAAAAACAAGATAAGTGACCTGCAGTTTTTATTTTCCTTTTGTAAATCTGTGCTTATCTTCCATGAATATGTGACACCATTGTCTTCATTGTGAGCAAAACAGGGAACTGAGGCCCAGGGTGGAGCCGGGGAACCAGGATTCCAGCTGATATGCTGTAACTTCCATGTAACCAGGTATCAGTCATGAACTCTTACTCCAGTTCCTCACGTCCCGCCCCCTTCCCTGAGCACATTGATGTGTGTGCTCGTCTGTAGTTAAGTGTTCCACATGTAATCACAAAGCCATGTCCGATGGAGCTGAATTTGAACCACCACGTGAAAATCCAAGAGGTGTTCAGTTGCTGGAGAGTTGGGAGCAAAAAAGCTAGGAAGACTGAAAATGGACTGGGCCCATAGAATGGACTGGGCCCAGGAAGAGGGCGCCAGGTCTACTGACCAATCAAACACCCTAAGGCAGGGAAGGTAAAAGAGACTACTGAGTCAAAAGCCTAACAGAAGTATCAACTAGCTATTTAATGTATTGTGCATTCCAAGGTGGGGGAAGGAAACAGGAAGTGACTAGATCCAGACCCTGTAAATTCTGGGTTATACCAACTTTCAGCTATAGGAACACACGTGGAATTCCCAGAGATTGAACTGCCAGTACTCAGCCCACAAAAAAAAAATGGAGCCTGCCTGCCTGGCCAAGACCTTCAAAAAATGCTTTACTGGTAATTCAAGCATTGTATGGATAGATGAAAATATAAATGCCTTTATAAAGCTTTGCACTGTATTTTGTGTTTTTCTATTGTTATTACATTCATCCTCCATGGACCACTATATGAATTGAAACATTTGAGCTCTACTCCATTGTCAAGCCACTCCCTCCTTCCATGCAGATGTCCTCTTGGACAAAAGCAATTTGGAAATCAGAGGAAATGTACATTTTTAGCTTCACCATGTTGAGTATTGTCTAAAAGGTCTGCCCAAATGTTTGGAGCAAACCAAAGTTTATGTTTATGAGGAAAAGGAGGACACTTGATGAATAATTAAATATATACATTTTTCTCCCATGTCTAAGAGAAACTATCTACAAGCTTGTGCCACAAAGGGGCCTTTGGGGCCACGGTACTGCTAATATGTGACAAACAGCCAGGGAAAAACTGGAACGTTGAGTTGAATAATCACAGTTTCAAGAAGACAAAGAGAAACAATTTGTAGAGAAACTTCAGACACATAGCAGCCTGAAGACAAGAAGCAAGGACCAATGCCCTTCAAGACACGAGATTAGTTCCACAACTGCGGCAAAGTTTTAAAAATCATATCTTACCCCCCAAAAAATTATCTTTTGGAAACAGAGATTTGACTACATAGCCAAGTTTATCCACAGCAAATAAATCAAGTGACAGTCGGCTGGGGAGGTCTGCAAAGATGAAACATGAAGTCATTTTCAGCTCAAAGACATTAATTGCCTATCTGTCTTTTACTTCTTAAGCTACAGAGTCAAGGTCAAAGAAAACAGGAATGTAAATTGGTTGTGGGAGGTAGGGTCTCGTATACTCTGTTATCCTTGTGAGTGTAAATTTTATCACCAGCTAAGCAAAATCTCTTGGAACTTACCTCTGATTAAGTTAGCTGCCCCTGATCGGGTCTCCACATAGCCACTGTTAGGAAACCACAGGCTTTGTTGAGGTCCACTTCAAAGTCTATTCTGAATATAGGAGATAACCGGTTTCTGAGGTTTGCCTTGCCACTCAGAAGACCTGAGAACAAAACCAGAAAGTACATTCATTACACAATGTGTGCACGTATCAGAACATCACGTGGTACCCTGTAAATATGTATACTTTTTAGGGTTTTTTTTGTCTTTTTTGCCAGTCTTGGGGACTGAACTCAGGGCCTGAGCACTGTCCTTGGACTTTCTCAAGACTAGAACTCTACCACTTGAGCCACAGTACCACTTGCTGCTTTTTTTCTATGTATGTGGTACCAAGGAATCGAATCTGGGTCTTTATGCATGTTAAGCAAGCACTCTTACCACTAGGCCAAACTCCTGGTCCTTTTATGTTTTTATAGATGCATTGATATTAAATTTTAAAAGAGAATGTAAGTACAATGCAAAGATTCAGCTCTCTTCTGTGGAAAGACAGAATCAACCCTTAGGTAAAGGAAAATATACCCCAGTGTTAGAGTCATTTTATTATGGGGAGTATACATTGGATACAATGTCTTAGTCATGCCTTCTCACTTAGACTAATTAGCTTTGGGCTATAAGAGCATATTCTACCTTCCAACATGGCTATGGATTTAGGTGCCCTCTTCCTGACTTGTGAGAAATGGTAAGGGAATGCCTGGGAGAATAGAAAGGCGGAACGTGATCATTCGTTTCTCTCAGCATGCAAGGTCTTAAGAGAAGGAAGAGCTGAGAGCAGAGGAGCAGGAGCTGAACTCCATCTATCTAAATCAGGGTTGAGATCACTTCAAACTGACACGTCCATCCCCCAGACCGCAGCAGTGTGGATGCTGAGACCCGCGAAGGACCAGACGTGCCTGCATGGATGGTAGAACCCCTCCGCTGGGAATCACAGAGGAAACACACAGGAAACTTTAGCTCTTCAAGGATTCTGCCACCTTGGAAAGCAAGATGGCGAGAAGCAGAGGGTACTGAGGCTTTCCTGAGGCAGCTGCTTTTCCAGCTGACTCAGTGCTCTCACAAGAAGAGGCTGTGCCGATTCCAAGGGATGGAACTGACATCAGCTAAGTGTGAAGTTTGTCTTGTCACCGGTGAAGGCACAGTGATATTGAGTTAGTTATATAGGGATACTTTACCTCTTCTATGTACGCGTGTGTGGGATGGTCTCTTAATTTATTAACCCATGCTAATTAACAAAGGCATAACAAATTATGTGGGTGAAATGTTTCCTCTCCCACTTTTCCTATCAGCAGTTGTCTGACACCCTCGTCTTGGAATGAGTTCTCATCCCCAAATGATCAACACAAGAAACTCACCACCAAGTGCCTAAGAATGAAGATGGACTTGAAAGTCCTTGAAGCCTGGGAATTCCACTCAGAAAGACCCTGAAGTGCTAGACACCATTCTTTTGGTCAGATGTTGTAGCAAGAAGAAAACGGGGCATGTTCAGTCCCCATGTAATACCAAAAGAGCCTGAACCCACAACCCTATTCTCATACTCTCTATTTCTGACCTCATCCCTCTACTTACTATAGCAAACTGGCCTTGTTTCTATAAATATATTTTCCATTACTACAACATGAATAGCTTTTCATTTATTCCTAATTACCAAACAGCTCAGTAACAATTCTGCACATCATTACATAAGTGTCATATTAACCTTGCCATATGTTTTGTTTAAAAACCTAACTCTGGATAAGCATAGTCCTCATATTTATACATTATAGAACATGGACATCTGATAACATGAAAAAAAACAAGAGAGAGCATTTGTATGTCAAAGAAAGAATGTCATTGAAAGAACTGGGGAGAATTTCTATGAGTGAGTGATTGTCTATATTCAATCACAGACAAAGAGCAGAGCTTCAGGGAATTTTCAAAGAGGTCAAATCAAGACTATCAAGTAAATGAATTTCAGAAAAAAATGGCTCATCTTGCAGAATGCATTTGATATTAATTATGTACAGGCAAAAACATTTAAATAGCACAAGTCAATCATTTTATTTTTACCTAAGCCCAATTATTGGATACTACATATTCTATTTTCCTTTTCTGTGAAAGATTAACATATTAAATAACTTTGTGATATGACATAATCCACAATTCCTGAGAACAGCTGTCCATATTACTTTGTTTTCATTGGTGATTTGAAATTTGAGTCCGTTTGCCCTACAGGACAGCTAATGACTTCAGATACCACAGGTAGGGAAGGCACCAATACACTGTGCGATGAGTTGACAGATAAACCCAAAACGTTGTGGTGCAGAGAGGCCTCCTACCATATTATCATTCTGATGATGGCAGCTTCCAATGTGGGCTAGGACTGTGTGTTTTTGAAAAGCTAAGGCCTTCTCATACACCTTTTCAAAAGGAAATAAAGGAAAATTGACTGCAATTCTTCTTTTGAATGTCCCAAATCATGACATTACAGCATCTACTTTATCTTGTATAAATAAAAACAAATGGGGTTACAGGTGTGACTCAGTGAAAGAGCACTAGCCAGTGAACGAAGGCATCAGATACAGACTGAAGAAACCTGATATAAACCGTCATCTTTATTACTGTAGGAAGTACAGTACCTGAGAATGGAGTGCAATATCCTCATGAGGTAGGAGTGGTAGATGTTTGAAAATAAAAAGACAGACGCAATCCTTTGAAAAGACTGAAAAGTCCATGCTCTATAGGTACACTCAGTCTATAATGGGGTGTGTGTGTGTGTGTGTGTGTGTGTGTGTGTGTGTGCCAAATTGTCCCTTTCAAGGGAAATGAAAAAGTCAGGAATGAAGTTTTGCTCCTATATGGCTCTATTTACGTAGCCATTTTGAAAACATCCCCCACCCCTTCCTCCCCTTTCTGTCACCTCCAGATAGACAACTGCAGAACTGCTGGACCATTCTGTGGCTCCCTCCCAGAGGTGGCCTGATTGCTGGGAGGTGAGGTATGGGGGTGGGGGGTGAGTCTTGGGAATTCTGGGAATGCCTTCTTGCTTCCCCTGAGAGAGAGGAGGTGAAGCAGGAAGTCTGCAGCTGGCTCCTCCATGGCCGCCCTTGTGCATGCTGCTGAGCAGAGGTTGGGGAATGGCCTCCATCTCCCACCAGCCATGTGGGAAGAAGGGTGCAAACCACAGGGGCATCACATTGGGAAGCCACCAGTTCCACAGCCACAACCCGAGAGCTTCCAGCTTCTCGATGGGAGGAAACCCACGGCCTCTGCGTAAACAGCAGTCAGGGAGCCTGCCAGGCCCTGTGCTCCTGACTTGTTCCTGCACAGTGATCTGCGTTGCTTGTGACAACCAAGCTAAAAGACAGATTGGATGGTCACCAGAGGTGACAGTGGTGCCAAGGAAGAGTTTTGTTTATTTAGTTTCCCAGGAAAGAGAATGTCGGTGCGTGTGTGTGTGTGTGTGTGTGTGTGTGTGTGTGTGTGTGGTCAGTGAAGCCCCATCTTCTGACCTGTGAAGAATGTCATTGTATCTTGTCACAGTAAAAGGGCATTTTTGACTCAGAGGTAATTACCACTAATTAATCTGCCTCTTTTTCCCCTGGGGCTTTGGACTGCACAGAGATTATGTGGCAGCTCTGGGCTCAATAGCTATTAGTGTCTAGAGGTTAACAGGACACCATTACTGCATGTGGCTCTCCAGAAACAAAAGCAAATCTCTGTGAAGCATCAAAACTGTTGGAGAGGGGGCAGCATAAGGTGAAAGTACCCTTTCCTCAAATGTGAGTGGATTGAAGTAGTGATGAGTCATGGTCCCAGCAGTGTAAAGAAAATATTTATAGGGCCGGGAGTTTTGCCTAGTGGTTAAAGTGCTTGCCTAGCATGCATGAAGGCCTGGGTTCGATTCCTTGGTACCAAATACATAGAAAAGAGCTGGAAGTGGTGCTGAGGCTCAAGTGGTAGAGCTCTAGCCTTGAGAAAGTCCAGGGACAGTGCTCAGGCCCTGAGCTCAAGCCCAGGACTGGCAAAAGAAAATATTTATGAGCAAATACATTTAGCTGTTTAAAAAGGATAGATTCTTGACAAAAGAAATCACTCTTAAACAGCTTCTTTCAACCATCAAACCCCCTTGGAAATAAAAAATAAACTGTAAAATGTTTCATCTAGACTTGAAAATAAAACATACCAAACAGGTTTACTGGAAATAAAGGCAAGCTCCAGGATTTGGGGAGTAGACGGAGGTTCAGAGCTTGAGGCTTGCTGGACCTACAAAGTGAGGTCCTAGAACTAGCTCATGAAAACCAAATCAAACAACAACCACAACAGAGTAAAGATAAATCTCACAGATTCCCATATGAGAAAGCAAGGAAATATTCATAGATTTACTCACTCAGGAAATATTGATTGGCCATCTCTCAATCAATACAGCTAATGCCATACTTTCCAGCTATAATTCTTGTTCTGATAGAGTATATGCAAAACAGAGAGGGTGAGTTTTTTCTTTCTTTTTTCTTTTTTCCTCTCTTTCTTTCTTTCTTTCTTTTTGCCAGTCCCAAGGCTTGAACTCAGGGCCTGAGCACTGTTCCTGAGCTTCTTTTGCTCAAGGCTAGCACTCTACCACTTAAGCTACAGTGTCACTTCCAGCTTTCCCTGCTTATTTGGTACTGAGGAATTGAATCCAGGGCTTCATGCTAGGCAAGCACTCTACCACTAAACCACATTCCCAGCCCCTAAAAGGGCAAACTTTTAACAAGAGATCTTAATACTTACCAGTGCTATCGTATCTCTATGGTTACATTCATTTTTGTCCATATACTTTCCTAAAGGACAAGAACAGGGCCCTAAGGGAGAAAGTTTAGGGTTACTAATATAGATTTTGAGACCAGAGTTTACTGGAGAAGGTGGCATTGAGCTTGGACATGAGGAACAAATTTGATGTCAGTCAATGAAAACACAGCAGATTAGGTTATGGTAATGCATACTCCACTCACACTCAACTTGGTAGGAATATTTCCACTTGGGCCTTTCGAAACACATAACTGAACATGGAAAATATTAAACTGAAAGCAGTTGCATGGCTAATCAACTTTCCGTCACTGTAACAACACATCTGAAATAATTTACAAGGAGGAAAGGTGTCAGTCCAGTCATTTGGCTCCACTGCCTGTGGGCCTGTGGCCCACTGCAACATGTCGGAGAGATGAGAGAGCAAAGCTTTCCTGTGCCTGACAGCTGAGAAGCAAAGAGAGGGGCAGGAAAGATTGGGGTCCCAATATCTCCTTCAAGGGACAGCCACCATGACCTTTCTTCGTTAGCCCATCTCTCAAAGGTCACATGCTAGCTCCACAGATGACAATGCCTTCAACATATACTCAAGCATACCCAAATCATGGCAAGTTGGAAATAGAAATCAGGTCCACATCAATCAGCTGGCCCAGCCCTTGTCAGCTTCCGGTACCACATGTGTTAATACCCTGCCTCAACTCAGCCTCAAAGCAATGGAGCCAGCCAGCCAGCTTGCCACCAGCAGAAACCTAAGAAACCGCAAGCCAACCCAAATCATTGCTCCTTTAAGATGCTTCCCTCAGATAGTTCAGCGTGATATAAAAATCCAAGTAAGCACCACAGGCAATGGATTCTCTCAAGGCCATGCGCTGGCACGAGTAGCCTTTCTCTTGCAAACGATGTCCTCAGTAACGTTTTCTTTCAAAGTAAGATGAATCTCCTCGTTTTCCTAAATTCAACATTTGATCTCTGTGCAATTAATTTTCAAAGGAGCCCCGTACATTTTTACATTGGAAGCTGTTTCTTCTGGCTTGTCTGCTGTGATATAGTCACCACTTTTCCATGGCTGTGTTGAAATTACACTTTTGCATTTTGTCTCCTCCAGGAGTCTGTGACTATTCTGAAAAAAAAAAAAAATAAGAGGATTAACTCTGACTCTCTGTGTTCTCAGCTTCTAACTTAATTCAAACCTCATATGCATGAAGAAATATTATAGACTCAAATCAGCCTCTGTGCCTCCTAGCTTAGAAACAAACATATCCAGTCAAGTGGTGGTGGTTGGCCTACCCAAACCACTGTCCTGTAATCCATCATAGTCTTCCAAGAGCAAAGCTTGCTTGTTCTCTGGCTCACTGTGAACCCGTCTGTCTGGGAGGTGATATGCTCCTTACTTCCTTTGGCCATTCCAAAATAAGATTTGTTTGTGTTAGCATCCCTGAATGAAATGCAGATCTACCCAAGACTCTCAACCTAATGGATGTACAATTTTGGAAATCAAAATGAAAGCTATAACCCTTCTTGGGAAAAATAGTCATTCTGACTGCTTTAGTGACAAATGTACTTTTGTAGGGACAGAAAAAAATTTCCTAACAGATTTTTTTTCCCTAAGTGGACAAAGAGTTATTTCACAATAATAAGCAACAACAAGGGTAAATTAAAATGAGTTGCTTTTTGTTTCTTTACTATTGGTTATATAAAAATGGAGTTTGACAACTCTGATAGTCTAGAGGCAACCTGTAGTTATTCAACCATTGTGTGGTAACTTATGTCACAAGCAAAAAAAGATCTACAGGTGTCCCCAAGACATAATGTAGATGTCATCTATATAGCAAAGTTCCTCAAAATGACTGCAGAATTATAGACTAACGTGGTCCAGAGAAAATTCATCAATATGTTGCATGTCATCTGACCTGTAACTATTACAAATGTTTAGAATAATAGGCTATACTGTAAAACACAATGAAGCCTGATAGAGCTCATTAACTCTTAAATTTGATTTACATTTCCATTTCTTTTCATTTGCAGACTTGTGGTTCCATAGTTCTCTTATATTAGCTTAATTATAAAAGTACTGAACCATCCTTAAATCCAAAGTTATGTTTAGTTTAATGTAGGAAAAATACTAATGCTGGATTGCTATTTCTGAGCCAATCCATGCATTTTCTGTATTTTTTTCTTGTTGGCATTTCTAAATGAGGGCACACATTGGAATTGTAGAGTTATATAACCCAAAGAGGCAGAGACTTATCAAATCACAGAGATAAGAAAAATGCCCAAATGATCTGGTGATCACATGCTAAATCAATTTTGTAAAAGGAACTAAAAGCATAATTACCTTTATAAATGTCAAAAATATACATGGCAAACATTATACCAAAACAGACAAGAGCTAAAAGGCAAAAGTGAGTATAAGAATAAACGATTAAAGTTAAATTTAATAGCTTTACATATTCAGATCTGAATAGGTCAAAGAAAAATTATTTCCAAACCAGACAGTCTTCTTTAAAACAGAACATTAACTCTTTATTAGGATTTTGTGGCCTTTTGCTTACTCAGCATACATAATTTTCCTTTCTAGATGAATTACTTTGATTCTCTACCGAATTATTACCATTAAAAACATCCAAGAAGAAATTACTTTTTGAAAATTTTACCGCTGGAAGGCTTCTTTTTCATGCTTAATCTCATAACCATTGATTTGCCTTTGCCAGACAATCCATGAAAGTTTTCAGGCCTTCTCGACTTGCTTTCCTCAACTTACAGTATGGTAAGATTATGACCTGTGGCTGTAAAAACAATGGATTTTTCAAAGATGTATTGCCCTGTGTCCGAATACCACAGAAGACTCGTGAAAGCACAATCTGCTGTGCTAGCTGAATAGGTCTGGGGTGGGACTTGATGATTATTTGCCTGTCTAACAATGTGCTTGGTGACCTTGAGGATAGTATTCTGGGAATAAACGTCCAGGTTACGGCTAGAGGACATTTATGTAACCAAGGATTGCTGCAAGTTTGCCACCATGGTTCCAGGTGGTGAGAGATGAAAGTTGCTGAGGAATTAAGAAAAATAGCCAGCGGTGTTTGTCTGAAATGTCAAGTGAATTAATCAGAAATAAGACAGAGAAAGATGAAGTCACATTCACAGTCTGAAGATTCTAAATGTGGAGATGTTTTAGGCTCCCTAAATTTGCCATGGAAGCTAGCCCTAGGGCCTGTGCTGTCACCCCCTGAATACAAGATGGCTGCTTGTTTCCTGCTCACCTTTGAAGGTTACTTTGATCTGTTTTTATCTGAAAAATCTTGAATGTCATTCTAGAAGGTCATATGCTTTCAGTACATTTGTTTGTTTGTATTTCCAAGACATCATCTAACATAAACAACAAAAACCCCGTTCCTGGGACTGTCCTCTTTTTTCACAGTCGGAATAATCTGTGATCAGATCCTAGTGAGACAACGTTCACATTCTTCTTTTCCCTTCTATTAAACCTCCCGATTAGATTTTAGAAAGAATCGAAGGGTGAAGTCTTGAGGATTTCAGTGCCAGTGTCTGGAGCACTAGCAAAGACTGGAATGCTGTCTGTCCAGACGGAATCCAAGCTCACTGAAAGGACTATCCCAATAGATGACAGCATTGCTTACAATACTACAGGCTGAAAGCAAGCCAAGCGATCATTGGTGGCTTGCACCCGAAGGCTTTGCTACATAATCGTGCGGTCAGCTCTGAATGGAAAGATAAAGATAGAGGAAGCATAACAGCTCTTGCTAGCCTTGGCTCAGAAGGGACAGGCATTACATGAATCCCATTAGCAGTGCTAGATGGTGGCTTTAACTAAACCACAAAAGTCAGAAAACTACAAAGGGTAGGAAAGTACAATGTGGGGAAGGGATGGTCCCAGACAGCCTTCTCTGCTGTCCAGTGGTAACTTATCGTAGAGCCGGTATTTGTTACTTTTGGGAAACGCTACAGGACAGATCACAGTTTACTACTCAACAGTAACAGCAACCCTTTCTTGGCTGTTGAGCATGTATCTATTTAAAACGCTAGGGAAACTTTAGAGCTCCAGATACGGGCCGGAGTTGTCAGGGCTTCCAGACTGACTAGAATGAAGAGCCCTTCTTTCTGGAATGCATTTTATTTTTGAATAATGTCAGGTTGGGAACTGACTTTCTGGAGCAAAAGGAACAAAGACCTGATGGGAAAACGTCAGTGTGTGGGAATTAATTGGAAGATGGCCCAGGGTAACAGAGAGTTTGGGTTTTAAATACCTGTTGTGCCCACAGGAAATACTGATCGTCCTTCTTTGAGAATATAACAAGGAGAAAAAGACAACTTTGAGGATATAATGTTGTCTGTCATGCAAACAGTCCTACCATTCATACACTGCAAAAAAAAAAAAGAATGATAAAAGAGAAATGTGCTGGGGAAAAGTTGGCAACATCAGTTCAACCCCATGTTTATAAATGTTAATACTTAATACACGAAAGATAAGCATTATATATCGCTAATTCCCAAAGCCTTGGGAAAATCCGGGGATGTTGCATAACACATATTAACATCATCTCACTTGGAATTTTAAAACAGATCAGGCATATAAAGTTCTCCGTTTGTGAAATCACAGTGACCTCCAGTGGCTGGTTTGTCACCGTGCTCCATATTTCCTCAATGGCTTCTGAAAATGGATTAGAGAGATGATACGCACACGTTCTGGGGCATTTTAATGTGAATCCGTCACCAGAGGCACTGAGAGAATGTTTACGACGTTGTTGGTGCGCTGTTCTGAGCACTTCAGATGCTGAGTCCTGAGCCACAGGAAACACAGCATGTCAAACGTACTTGGCTGGACCAGGCACTTTGTTATCCAAGCCACTGCCATTTTGCAGAACTGCTTTGAGTGACAGTGACATTGTACACAGAAGTGTTCTCTATCTTGGAGTATCATTGTAAGTAGGAGATAGTATGTTTTATATGTATTACAACAGATTTTTTTAAGTAGAGGAATGAGTAATTCAAGAGTTCACTCACAAGAATAAAAGAACAGATTGCCTTCTGAAAGCTAAAATACGAAATCAACTCCAAGGGCTGAGGGAATTCACCTCCGCCATAGTGAATCCACCAAGACCTACTCTGCTATTTGACACATTCTCTCATACAGCTGGGGCCTAGTTTGGTTCTGACATTCGGCCTCTTCCTTGCCAGATCTCCATTACTGGTGGTGACCCAGTTGGTTCTGACTCCTCTCTCCTTCTCAGTGACTGAATCTGGCGGGGACATTAGGACTCAGCTCAGGCAAATGGGATCTGAATTTGTCCTGGGAGCTGCAGTGTGAATAGCAGTTTCAGAAACAATTTTTTTCTGCTTATCATTTGTAGAGTTTGTAGGAAACAAGTCACTTCTGGTTTTCAGTGTCACCTTTGCATGTGCCATGTGAATCATCTGAGGCTGGCTATGAGCAAGAGAGGAGACCCTGGTGACACCTGGAGGCAAAGTGCCTGCCTCCTATGGTGTTGCACTGGGGAGTAGTCCGCCTTATAATGGTAGCCTCTGGAGGTCTGGCTATATGGGGAACTGAGTCCAGTGGCTTTCAAGCTTTTCTAGTTGGTTCTCCTGAAAGCATCCTGCCCTTTTCAACATGAGGTATTCCCCTTCTTTAAGAACTCTAGGATTGGACATGCCTGCACCTTCCTAAGTGTCTTTCAATGATCTGTAAAAATAAGTAAAGGTAATGTGTACTGTACATGGAACAACAAAAGCTCAGGCAACCCAGGAATCCATAAGAAGGAGGAAGAATTGGTAATCTATGAGTTTGGTGAAGTATAACACCACTCAGTGTTTAGTTTTAGAGAGTAAACACACAGTTTCTCTCTCTTGTCACTCCACATCAGGCATAAAGGTAGAAGGCTCTACCCACCTTTGGGATTACTGATGGAGTTAAATGAAATGTACTTGAAACATAGCTGATGAACGTTGGTGGCCCTCGATCTATCATCTCTGCCGCTTCCAAACTTTCATCCTTGAAGCCTTACTGAGAATTGGCCCTGTCATGGAATGCTTTGTCTGTATTAAGTTCAGCTGTTAATTTATTTCCCTTTTGCACTCAAAAATATAGTCTGCATGTAAGTTTTCATATATGGTTTTGTGGGCACATTTTCCCTCTCTCCCCCGTCTCCCCCCTCCCCTGTCTCAATACACATCACGATTTCAGGGACAGCAGCAGCCAAAGCAGAAATTTTGTTCTCTTCATTTTGGATGCATGTGTTTCAGGACTGTTCTCAGCTCTTCTTCAGCTCCCCCAGCTTTAGCCTACCAATTTACAGATAGAACCTAGTAAACAGTGAGACTTGTTTGCCTTAATAACCTATGAGACACAGGATGTTATTGTGCAATCTGTGGAAGGACAGATGATCTCTTTTTATTATGTAGCTCTCCAAAGTTCCTCTCCAGCTTTGTAAAAACCAGTTTCTGTCCCCAGAGTGGGGAATATTTGGCTAATTTCTGTGGGAAGAACAGCAATCAGAGTTGAGCCAAGGCCTGATAGTGCTCTCAGCCGGACACACACTTTCTGTCTTAAATCAACTGTGAAGCAGAAATTTTCCTGTCCCATACCCTCTGGACGTTGTTGACATGGCTCATTTCATAGCAAGGACTTACTGACTGCCTTTTAAGTTCTTAGTGCCAATCTAAATGTTTTATATGTATGCACTCCTTTGATAATCAAAGCAAACTGAGGAGGTAGATAAAATAATTCCACGTTTTACCCAGGGGAAATTGAACTCAGAGACAGGGGGAAAAATTGCCCCAAGGCAGGCAATCATGAGCAGCACATCTGGAGATTTTGACCTCCGTGATCTGAGACCAGAGCCTGCTATCTACGAGTTTGGTGCCACATTGGGTGTGTATTGTTGCATGGCCCTGATTGACTATTGGTCTCTCTCTCTATGCATGAGCACTTACTACGTTCAAGGACACTGGAGTCCCAAGAAAAGGCAGACATCATCCATCACCTGTGCTCTGGGAGATCTCACAACCCTGTGGGGAAGGAAATAGAAAAACAATGATTGGAAATCCAGCATCCCTACACCTACTTAATCATCTTCTTTGCCTCATCTGGAGACTTTTACCATTATTGCTTCACTGTGTAAACTAGGACATGGAGACGGCTATACCAAAGCCATGGCTTTGTACAACGGGATGACTTTCTACAAATTCTGGAGGCTACAAATCCATCGTGACAATGTCATCAAGGTGTGTCTTCTGAAGTCCCATCCCTTGGCCTGCTGGAGGCCCTTCTCTCCTTGTGTCTTTCCGTGGCTTTCTGTGTGAAGAGCAGGGGACTGTGTCAATACTTCCTATTCTTACGAAGACATTGGTCATACTGGATTAGCTCCTACCCTAGTTCCCTTGCTTTCACCTCACTGCCTCTGTAAAAACCCTTCCCAAATTAGCTGCACTCTTTCACAAGAGTGGTCAGGACTTCACTGTGTAAATTTAGTGAGGGATGAACTCAGCCACTAATGCTCTATTAACTCTCCTCTCCACCAACCTGTCCACATTGTTTCTTAAATTTAATTTTATTGTCAGGGTGACATACAGAGGGGTTTCAGTTACATATGTAACATAGTGAGTACACTTCTTCTCTAACATTGTTAACCCTCCCCCATGTTTTTCTCCCATACTCCCCTCTCCCCCCTCTCCACCAGGTTGTCAAGTTCATTTCCAACATATTGGCTTGTGAGGATCACTGTCACACTGCTTCACCTTGTCCTTTGTCTCACCATTTTATTGCTCCCCTTCCTTTCCTATTTCAAATACACACACACATATATATATAACATAATAGGCACCAAAATCACATATAGTAACAACAAGGGATAAACCATAGAGGAAAAAAAGAAAGAAAAAAGGAATAACTTCACATAGTACATGAAAAACAACAATCACAAAGAAGAATCTCTTGTTTCCATATCCTGGAATTTATTTCACTCAGCATCATCTTATATGGTCATATATACATAGCTAGTGAGCTATTGCTCCACAAAGTTATTTAACATCTTTTTTTTTTGCCAGTCCTGGGCTTGAGCTCAGGGTCTGAGCACTGTCCTTGGACTTTCTCAAGGCTAGAGCTCTACCACTTGAGCCTCAGCACCACTTCCAGCTTTTTTCTATGTATGTGGTACCAAGGAATCGAACCTGGGTCTTTGTGCATGCTAGGCAAGCACTTTAACCACTAGGCCAAACTCCCGGCCCATTATTTAACATCTTTAGTGACTACATGCCCTAGTGCATGTCAAAAAACGTTCCCACTTTAGACAGTTGAAAAAAATACAATTATATATACTGTGAGCAGAACATGTCAAGATATGTGTTTCCTGCAAATGTGCTTTTGGTTATTCACAAACACTAACAATAGTTGCTTTTGTAGGCTGCTTCAGTATATTCTTTTTGTTGTTGTTGTTGGTTACGGGGCTTGAACAATGGGCCTGGGTGTTGTCCCTGAGCTCTTCAGCTCAAGGCTACTGCTCTACCACTTGAGCCCCAGTGCCACTTCTGGTTTTCTGGTGGTTAACTGGAGATAAGAGTCTCACAAACTTTTTTCCCTGGGCTGGCTTTGAACCTTGACCCTCAGATCTCAGCCTCCTGAGTAATGAGAATTATAGGTGTGAGCCACTGGCACCCAGCTTTTAGTATATTCTTATTTGCACAAAATGTCCCACATATGGTGAAGTTGGAAGTGAAGCTTCTCTAACAACAACAGTAAAAAGGTGAATCTCCCCCATTCTTATCTCCAGAAGTAGCTAATATACGGCAAACATCTTGTGAGGCAGGATACCATAAGAAGGAGTTCTAAACTTGAGGTGTCAGGATACAGAAGTTATCTTTATATTTGGGAACATCTCATAGTGAGCCGTTATCCATCATAAGTAAGATTAGAGGTACAGTGAGTGCCTGAATAAATTCAACTCTTCCATGCGGATGAAAAGTAAAATTGAATAATAAAGACAAAATAACCAATTGGATGACACTTCGTTATTTGCAGTCTTATTACATTAAAACAACAAAGGCATGTCATAGGGCAAAATAATCGGCTATTTTATATTCACTGGTTCAAGAGGGCTAATTACTCCCTCCCAATAGTACTTATTTAGCTAAATGTATCTCAAATCTATTACTTGAAAAAGGAATGTTCACGTTTTCTCCTTACCTGCAAAATTCCAAAATTCCACCCTCCAGATATGTGATGGATCTGAGTTCTTGAACGAATGTCATCAGAGCAATGTCCCATTGTCTGAGGGACCCCCATGACATAATCCCCTAACATAAATTTACAGCTCAGCCCCTTGACCTAGGATGTGATAAGGACACCTACACAGCCATGTTTATCTCTGCACTGTTAACAACAGCCATGCAATGGAAAAAATCCAGATGCCCCACTACAGATGAATGGATAAAAAAAAATGTGGTACATATATACAATGGAATTCTACATAACCAACAGACAAGATAAAATAATGGCATTCACTGGGAAGTGGATGGAACTATAGCGAATCATGTTGAGTGACATAAGCCAAGGCCAAAGGAACAAAAGGCACATGGTCTCCCTGATATGTAGGTATTAGATCTAAACAATATAAGAGTGATGATTCAATACTCAGGTACTCAAGGTCATTGACATGAACTTAGAGATATAACTATAACTATATAGACATATAATTCTATGATGCGATATATATTCTACAGATATATAAATCAATATGTATCTATGACTTAAACTCTCAGCTTAATGTTAATTATGTTCTTATATTTATGTTCCAATGATTGCATATAGAGATTTTTTTCTTGAATACCTGACTGAACATGATCTTTAAAATATGATATTAAAACTGTTTTAATTTAAAAAAAATTACAGCTCAGGCCTTCTCATGTATATCGAATGATTCACAGTAGAACTTCCCAGGTTCTTGAGAATGAATAACAGATGGCAAAAGAAGCCACTGTGAACACGGAATAAATGATCATATTTATTAGTAGTTCTAAAGTTCCATATATTTTAGGTATCAGTGAACAATCTGCCAAAGAACCAAACAAATAATGCATATGAAAGACATATGCCACAAATTTTCCCAAGAATTAAATATTCCCCAACAGTAGCTATCATTAAAATCAATTCAAGCAACTTTTCCGTCTAAATGAAATTTGAAGCTGGCATAGTAGAGATATTTTCTGTAAAGAATTTTATTATTTCATGGAATAAATTTCCTCAAGGGATTTCAGAAATTTTTGTAAATACAAATGCTATAAAGATAGAAACATAATTTCTCTGCCCTTATAACCTAAAATAAAAATGTGGTAAAAAGAAAACAAACAGAATAAAAATAGTAAAAATAATGCCAGGAAATAGTCTATTCTGAGGTGAAATACTAAGCTGTGTAGTATGTACATTTTCTCTTAGTTCTGATATTCTTGTAATGTTCTGATTCTTCTAGATTGTCATCACTTAGCTGGAACAGAACATCTCACAGAATACATGTAATAAACGTGCATCTCTTCTTTTTTCTGTTTTAATATTCTTATTGTCTTTTAGTAGTTATACACAGGAGTTGCCAGTCAACAAAGGAGTTTGAGGACATGATATATTTGGGTCAGTGTCAACCCTTTCAACATTCTCACTCTTCCCTCCCCTACCCATCCCTTCCTGCACTCTTAATTTTGTCAGATATATACTGGACTCTTGACTGCATTCTCCCACTCTTTTCCTCTTCATTTGTCTACCCTTTTCCTTCAACCCCATACTGCTGCTTCTTAGTATTCTGATATTTTGTTTATGTAATCTCTTTGGGGAAAAAAGGCATTCCAACAGCCCAGCATTGACTTTAATTATTGTACAATACCATTATGAAACATATCCAATGATGAGATTATTTGCACAATTCCTCTATAACTAGGAAGATAAATTTATTCCCAAATCAAATAATACCAGAAATCATTTAATAGACTCAACTCATTTCTGCAACTAAGGGTGCTCCAAAGATAATGTTTGATGAAAACTTTGTCTGACAAACACTATAGCTGTCTCATTACAACTGTGGGCTTTTATTGACTTCTGCCTTTGCAAGTGTTCCTGTGAAGCGTGTTGCTGCTCACGGATGCACTTCTAATTGGCCCCAGAGGGAAGCCCTGATCCATAGATTATAAAATGACCCAACTTACATCATAAGAGTGATTCATTGTTGTCATGTGCCGATGACTCTTTGTTTCAAAGAATATGATTTATTTTTTTGCACGATAGAAATTTTTGTCCAATTAAGCCATTCATAATGTCTGTATAAATATTCTTTTTTCAGGTAGAAAATAAATCTATCAAAGAAATTTCTATATCAGAAATGTTTCTCCTGCAGATTATTTTTTTCTTTTTGCTCCTCGGGAATCTTAGGATCAAAGGTTCCATTATTATTATTTGAATTCATAATGTAAGGTGAATTTTTAAAATGTGGTTTAGTCAACAAGACTACCTCTGTTTCTAGCTCATTGAACATGTATGCTTCTCTCAGTAATTAAAAAAATAGCAGACTCATTTGTGTGGGTGTTAGAAAGCATCTTGCCATGTTGAGTCCTCTAAAGGTGGGGCCAATCTAGTTAAGTTCTTTCCTTGGGTGTAGTTAAGTTCTTTATTTCGCCATAATCCAGGCGACCTGTGAGAAGCTGTACACGAAGACAATGAGATCCTGAACACAGGCTAAGTCCAGGTACCACAGAGCACACAGCATTTGATACCGTGTGTGCTCTGATGGAACGATAGCCTGAGACATAACTCGACTCCTTGAAATGTGCCCAAGATATAAAGTCAGGAACCTGAACCACAGTAGAACCTGAGCACTGGATCTTCCATGAGATACAGTCACCCAAGTAGCCCTTGGCCCAGGAGAGACTGCTACGCTGAGAAGTGTAGAGCAGCCGTAGAATTGATACGATTTCTGTCTTTTGTGGTTTATATACCTGAGATTTGTTTTTGTTCTGTGTAACATCTGATCCTAAGGATGACTCAGTTTAGTATTTCCATGGCAAAGGGATCAAGGGTTAAGGAAGGACACAGAGCACACCTATCCCAAAGTTATTCTGTATCAATGATTAACTATTATGAACACACATGTAAGGGTTCAGATACACATAAATGTTCACTCCTGTCTATTATCTTGGCTATATTTTAGGTCTGTGGAATTCCATTTTAGATAAATGTCTATGGAATACTCTTATATATCTTTGTTTTCTGCCTCATGTTTAACTAGGAAGTTTCTGCAATTTGCTTATTTCTTTATATTTAATCTTTAGTTTTAGTAGTTCTAATTCAATTTGTATTTATTTCTTCATCAGTCAATGTTGCCTTTCCTTTCGCCACCTAAATGATATTTTGTAATGGATTTCCACAATTCTATTTGCTATTAAAAACATATATAATGTATCTACATGTGTAATGTAATTAAAAATCAGGAAACTACTTAGTCAATTGTGAGCATGGACTAGTATAAAATGCAGGTATTGTAGTTATATAGTAATATTCTTTTAACCACCTCACTGTTCAATTATTTTTCATTTTTAAACCAATTATACATATGGTTCTTATCCTGGCCACATTTTAAAAGTTCCAGAGTTGCTTTTATAATGATCGTTGTTGGAATCCTGCCCCAGCCAGCTGAATTCAGCTCTCTGTTGCTATGACACAAGAAAAACAACAAAGCAAAATAACTCTTCTCACAGATGAGTTTAACATATAGTCAGGGGTAGGAATGTTTATGTATATTAAATCCTAAGATAGAGCCCCAGAGAAAAGGTCAAATCTACAGTATTGCCACCAGTAAATATGAGACTTTTCGAGGAGATTGAGGGTGAAGAGACTAAATCTATAAAGTAACCCAAATGGTGCATGTTCTTGTTCTGGTAAGACACAACTGTATCTGAGTTCATAATTTTAAAGATTCTCAGGATCTCCCCTAGAGCAAGACAGAGACAGAGGCACAGAAATTGCATTCGCATCTATGTAGATGTTCACATGATTTAAAGATATATTCTTATATTCTTCTTATGGGGACCTAGTAGTGGGTCCTTGCCAACTATTTGCTTTAATGTAGTTCTCACTCTACATGATTTCACTTTTAAGGTCCCTGTTTAATGTGTGAGTGTTAACAGTTAAAATTAATATTTACCAAACACTTGCTCTGAAGAGGTCATCTTCTTATGTACTTTTCACAAGTGGAATTTGGCCTATCTTATAACTACTCTTATTGCCACATTATACAGGCAAAGAAATGTCACTGTACCGTTATTTTCCAATGTTCTCCTTTGAATTTTATAAAAAGTCAGTAGAGAAAGGACTATTTGAACATGATTGTGCTTATTGCAGAAGTGTAGTTAGCGGCATCACGTATTCTACAATGGTAATTGTGACAACTGGTATAAATAGATTGAAATCTTTTAAAAGGAAAATATACTTATTAAAGAGCAAATTATCTTCATTGTTTTGCTAAACAAACCAAAAATGCTGCTTAAACCAATGCTTTTTTGTGCCTAATGTGGAAATTCTGACTAAACTGAACACTCAAGAACAGTAATTAATATATTCTTTTACTGGTCATATTTTTCTTCCTATTGCTTTCAATTAATTAAATTTTCTTTTCTCAAACTTTTTCTTGGCCTCTTTTCTATTATGTACAATTTTGTAACCTAGGATAATTGTATTTCTGGAATGAGTACAAGGGAAATGTGAAATGAATACCTTCAATGATCTGAGTTATAGTTTCTTCTGGACCCAGTCAGACTGTGCAACTGATGAGATCAATTCACTATTTGAGGTTCATTTTGCTTTTAGGAACATGAAGACTGGTAGGCACCAGAAAATTAGGTCTTTTGTGATCTCACTTAAAGAGGTTGAGGATTTATATTTTTAAGAAGTTCATTGTAATTGCTAAGTGGAGACTCATGGATAGGAAAGCCCTTATGAGATCCAGTTAGAAGACTGTTGTTTTTCATCTCAGGGCAGGCTTGATGGACTGGACCATGGCATAAAAAGCCATGAAGAGGAAGGCTGGTTTGAGGTTTACTATGAATATTGAATTAGTAGAGGTAAAGGATGGATTAGCTAGGGGTGAAAGAGTTAAGAAGAAATCCTACCTTGAGAAGCTGAATGACTATGACTCCATTTACTGTATAATAAAGACTCACATGGGAAGAAAGTTCAGTGCATGACATCATGTTTGAAATGCAATAAATCATCTTTATGACTATCCAAACTGGACAACCAGACAAGTGGGTGAGGGCGGCTCAGAGAAATACATCTAGGAGTCATCAACTTAAACGTGAAATACCTCACACTGAGATAGATCCTCTAAAAAGGACACAAGAGTTTAAAGAGTCCCTAACAACACTAAGCAAAAAGCCCTAGAATAAGCCAACACTTACATGCTAGACTGAGGAGTCAAAATAAAGTAGTTCTACGGAAGTCAAGACAGGAGACTTGTCAGTAGAAGGTACTGGTCTACCTAGACAAGGGCTGCTTTGAGGCTATATAAGGTGAGGCAATCTGGTTTGCTAGGGAAATCTCAATAGATGATCGAGGCAGGTCTCTATGTGTTTACTGGCTCTGGAAGAAAATGCCTGGAGTGACTTATGAGGAACAGAAGTCTGCTTGGAGCATGAGTCTGGAACCTAGAAAGTGGAGAGCACAGTCCTAGCATCTGCTCGCTCATGGTGAAGGCAGCCTTTCTGCGTGGTTACATGGCAAGGGGCATCACATCAAAAGACATAGCAAGTGTGCTAGTTTGGGTCTCCTCTCTTTTTATAAAGGCACCAGTGCTTCCAGGAGCGGTGGTCCGCGCCTATGATCCTAGCTACTCAGGAGGCTGAGATCTGAGGATCGCCGTTAAAAGCCATCTCAGGCAATAAAAAAGCCCGCGATTCTCTTAACTCCAATGAATCACCAGAAAACCTGAAGTGGTAGTATGGCTCAAGTGATAGGGCAACAACCTTGAGCTGAAGAGCTCAGGGACAATACCCAGGCCCAGAGTTCAAGCCCCATGACCACCACGACCACCAACAAAACCAAAATAATAATAAAGGCACTAGTGCTGTGTGGGGGACCCTTCCACGTGACCTTGTCTTACCCTAACTACTCCTCAAAGGTCCAACATCCAAAGATTATAACAATGAACTTAGAGACTAATCAGAAAATGTGGGGTTAGGGGTAATACACACAAGTCAGAGCTGGGCACACGCCATTGCACAGTGCACGGTAGGGAAATGGGTAGAGAATGACTGCGATGATACCAACGTCTTTGAAAAGCCTTGCTGCAAAAGTGGAGAAGCGATGAGGTAGTAGCTGCAGGAGCTAGGAATGGCTTTTGGTATTCATAGAGCATGTTTGTGTGTTGTTCTGGTTAGTACCGTAGTAAAGTATGCCAAAAGGAGAGATTAGTCACGCTGCAGTCTTGACCTAAATAGCAAATTAGGCACAGGGCTGGATTAAAAGTCAGACACCTGTGCTTTTCAATCTTAGTGCCATGCTCCTCCATGCGCTTCGGGACTACTTACCAACCCCGCGGAAACAGGCTGCACGGTGAAAGGGAGATGGTGATAAAACCATCCCTTAAAAGGCCCAAGTGGAAACTGTTCTACAGGGCCCGGATTCTCTCCCCCTGGAAACTCTGACGAAGTATAATTTGAAGATGCTTGTGCTGATCACTCAGCTGTTGTGATCGCTCAGTGTGGAATAATACTTTGGGTGGCTTGATTTACAGCTATATCCTCCCCCTTTCCAGCTTCTGGTGGAACAGGACAAGATGTCATTAAAAAAAGAATCGGAGAAGAAAAGCAGCCTGCTGTTTTAAATTCTCTCAAATACAAAAGGCAGTGATTTGAAACAAATAAAAGAGCAACTATGAAACAATAATTGAGAAAGAGAGAGAGAAAGAGAGGAAAGAAGGAAGGAGAGAGACAGGGAGGGAAGGAGGGAAGAAAGGAAGGAAAAAAGAAGGGAGGGCAGGAGGGAGGGAGGGGGAAGGAAAACAGATACACTGTGGTGAAGAGGGTTTTTTTTTGATGGTTTTGACTCAAGTCCCACATGACTTTGTCTAGAGAAGTTTCCATATCTAGCCCCTTAAACACATTTTTATTTTTATTTATTTATTTTTTGCCAGTCCTGGGCTTGAGCTCAGGGTCTGAGCACTGTCCTTGGACTTTCTCAAGGCTAGAGCTCTACCACTTGAGCCTCAGTACCACTTCCGGCTTTTTTCTATGTATGTGGTGCCGAGGAATCGAACCCGGGTCTTCATGCATGCTAGGCAAGCACTTTAACCACTAGGCCAAACTCCCGGCCCCTTAAACACATTTTTATAATATAATGTTGCTTAGGTTAATGATAACAGCAAAGAAGCCCAAATTAAATGTCAAAATTGTATCAAAGATTGGGAAAAAAAGAAGTCATTTGCTAATTCAAAGGAGGGGGGAGAGAAAGATAGAGAGAGAGAGAGAGAGAGAGAGAGAGAGAGAGAGAGAGAGAGAGAGAGAGAGAGAGAGAGAGAGCGCACTATTTTTAGAATCTTAATCCAGGGTTTCAAAGTTCTGCAAAGTTAAAAGAATGAAGAATCAAGAAACCAGTATCATTACTTGCATGCATTTTGTCCAGAAAAAAAATTTCCCTAATTTTCCATTGTCCTTTGCCTTATTTCTAATTAGATGTTTGAAGGGATTAGCAGAGTATCACAGGTCACTCATTTCCTTTATAAATTCCATGGCTTATAGAAGCCAAGCAGTTTCTCTACACGGTGAGCAGAACCGAAGACAGAAACCGGCCAGAAGTAAGAAATGAAATTCCAAATCAGAGTCAATTAAAGAAAAAGATGAAGAAAAGCCAACGCGAGGTTCTTCACGCGATAGCCTGGAGCCAGACTCACTAGCAGTAAGATTCCAGGCAAGCTCCTCCGTCCCAGACGTTCATGTTTCCTGGTTTGTGGGCTGGGAATACAGATGCTTCCCTCATAAAGTCATCTGAGAATGAAATGAGATATGCTATCCAAATACTTACACACTAACTGCTCAAAACGTGTGAGATCTTCCTTATTACTTATTATCAAACATATTTAATGATGAAATTGTTACAATATTTCACCTTGTTATCTGATATATTTTATATGTGCTTAATTGGTTATTTGAAATTGGATAGGAAAGGGGGAAAATCAAGATAAGCAGGGGGAGGGTGGGAGGGAAATGGGGACCATGTCGTGAGAAAGGGTATCAATGTTTGTGAAGTAATGCACCTTCTATCTGGTGAATATAATGTAACCCTTCTATTAATCACAATAAAAGTTACTTTAAAGAATATATTTAACGATGAGGTATGAGGAGGACATCCTGCCTAGATAGGCCCAGTTTCCCTGAAAATTACCTGGGCCAAGTGTGACATGGAATCAAAGTGGCTCCAATATTCTTATTATTAGTTTTACTCCTATGTAGAATTGGTTAATTGGCTCATTGGTTAATTCTTATAAGGGTATTTTTAAAAAAAATACCACACCTTCCACATTCAAAATTCCCTTAGATGATTAAATCTATTTTAAGTTCTTTGATTTTTTTAAAAAAAATTATCTTTAAGTTGCTGCACAAAGCGGTTTCAATTCAACTAGTCCGTTTCTGAAGGCAATTCATTCTCACCCGTGGCACCCACCACTCAGTCATTCTTCCCCATCTCGCCCAACCTCCTCTGGCTCCTCAAGTTACCATTTTTACACCTGTACATGACTTGTGACTATTTACCCATCCCTCCTCTCTGACGTATCTAAGCAGATGACAGAAAGCCTAACAGAGAGAAAGCAACTGTGCACAGGTGGCACCATTTAGGACTTAGAACTTTTCGGCATTACAGTGGTACAAAAGCTATCAGCAGTGAGTAGAAGCCAGGCAGGGTGACAGTCTGAGCTTTGCAGCGTAGGCTCTTGGTCTGGAAAGCAGTGGCCATTGAGATGAGTCACCAGAACGCTCCAGAGGACTGGGCTGTGAAGCACTGGGAGAGTCAAATGCCTTTCTACGCAATGATACTTTGAGTTTTCTATGGGCTTGTTGGAACCCAAATCCATTGTAAATGAAGAATAATCTACTTCCTTGAAATGCTTTTGGACATTAAAAACGTAAGATTCTCCTCCTTTCCACTCCTCTTATCCTGCCTGACTCCTCCTTGAAGTCTCACTATCACACACACGCAGTTAGAATCTCTCAAGAGCCCAGGGAGGAGATTTCTGCACAGTGGAAACTCAGCCTCGATGGTGTGCTGGGGGTATTGGGGTATTCCCTCCCTTTGCAGTGACGGAAAATGTGTAGGAGACAGGCTGCAGGAAATCTCAACTCTCTGGTATGTTCTTGCACCGGAAAGAGTTTTTAAAATAATTCCACTAGACTTTACTCATACACGAATGCCTTATATTTTGAGGGCTTATTCCCTTCTGAGCTTTTTTGCTCATGGCTATCACTCTACCACTTGAGTCACAGCTCCACTTCCAGCTTTTATTTTTGGTGGTTAAATGGAGATATGGTTCTCACTTTTCCTGCCTGGACTGGCTTTGACTTATGATCCTCAAATCTCAGCCTCTTGAGTAGCTAAGATTATTGGCCTGAAATACCAGCCCCCCAGCAAGTCTTAACGGACATTCTCCACGCCTTGGGGCTGAAGGACAGCTGCTAACGTGGAGAGGTGACGGGAACCACAGCATGTGTAGATTTGTTCGAGCAGAGTCTGCCTAGGGGTTTCCAGGCGTCAGGTGCCTTCTCAGACCCCGGGGGTCGTGGGACTGCAGCCAGGCATCCCACTTGAACCTCCCTGGCGTTAGGCTCTAAAAAGCACTGTCCCCATTGCCTAGAAGCCTCTTTTCTAAAACACCTACAAACCTAGCACATCCGAGGCTGTGGAGATAGATGCTTCCGAGTAGCTCCTGGGCTAGCTTCTCGTTTGGGCATCGCTGGACTCCCTTTCCCCACTCTCCATTGAAGGTTCCAGAGTGCTGCACGCTTCCCAAGGCTCCGGGGAGAGGTCGATTTATTATTCCCTGGTCCCCCAGGTCCCTGGTGAACTTTGAAGACTTTTTCTGGCCCCTCGGAAGCCCTCGGTGAGGGAGGATCACTACTGCTGCATTTTTAATCTGTAAGGATTCCAAAACAGTGCTCTGGAGTAACTGTGCCCTCTGCTGATTGGCGGCGAGGCTGTGTGCCAGGGGAGCCGGCTGCCAGCCGCCATCCAGCCAGCCCGCCCCGTGCGCTCCACCTGCGCGCCTGCCCTGGAGAACCACCTCGCCTCGCCCAGCTCCTGGCCTTAACAGAAGTCGGAAACGCCGATGCATACACGGGAGCCACTCAGGAAGGCGAGAATGAGGGCCAGGGGTTCAAAACCACCCGGGCAGGAACGTCCGGGAGACGCTGATCTCCAGTTCACCCCCACAAAGCCAGAAGTGTTAGAGTGCTACCCTCGACGCCAAATGCGCAGGGCCCGCGCACTGGCGTTGGAAAGCAGACCACCGGTGCTAGCTTCCGGCTGGGAGGGAGGGAGGGAGGGAGGGAGGGAGGAGGCGCTGTTTGGGGGCACATGGGCCACGATGCTGGGGTCGCCTGCGCAGCCCCCGGCGGCCCCTGCGGACTGCTGGAGACAGCCCTGGAGGCTCGTCCACCACGTACCAACTCTGAGTCCGCACTGGCAGAGCTGACCATCCAAAGCCTGGGGGTCCCGGTCCAAACACCCCGGGACCAGCCAGCCTGCAAGAAGTGACATGAGGCCAGATGTTTTGCGAGATTCAAGCCACAGAAAGTTGTCCCCGTCCTCCCGGTCACCATCATCACCATCATCACCATCATCATCACCATCATCACCATCATCATCATCATCACCATCATCACCACCACCATCACCATCATCACCACCATCACCATCATCATCATCACCATCTCCATCATCTCCATCTCCATCTCCATCATCTTCCTTTGCACTCCTCCCCCCCCACCCCCTCAGCGGTCCAAAGCCCAGGCGGAGAACGAACTCAAGTCCCGGCAGAGGTCGCTGTGGCCCACGAGGAGAGCCGCGAGCGCACGGCGCGGGCAGCCCGGGAGCTTTGACATCACACGAAGCTCCTCCTCGCACGCGCGCGCACGCACACGCGCGCACACACTCACACACAGACACGCACACACACACACGCGCCCTCGCGGGCCGCGCTCTCCTCCCCGCGCCGCCCCCTCCGACGCCGGTGTGCCCCGGACTCCGCCTGGCCGGGAGCGCCGAGCCGCGGCGCAGCGCCCACCGTCCGGAGCGCCAGCAGCCGCGGGCCGCAGCGGGAGCCGGGGCGGGCGGCGGCGGCGGCGGCGGCCGGGCAGCCTGGGCAGCACCCGGGACCGCGAGCCGCCGGCCGGGGCCGGAGGGCGCCGACGCCCGCGCCCGGCCCGCTGCCCGGAACCCGCCTCCCCGATGAGAGCGGGGGCAGCCGGGCGCGGGAGCGGGGCGCTCGGCCGCCGGACTCATCCGCCCGCCCGGGACGGGGCGCCCCCTGCCTCCCGGCCCGCAGCGGCCCCGGGGAGCGGCATGCAGCCGCCGCGCCTCGGCTGAGAGGGGACGCGGGCCGGGCGCGCGCCGTCCGCTCGCCGGGAATCGGGGCCCCGCGGCGGCGGCGGCGCGTCCCGCCGGCGGCCCCTGGGGCCCGGGAGTGAACCGGAGCCGGCCGGCCTGGGCGGCGGACGGGGCCGGAGCGGGACGCGCGGGCCGGCGAGGGCGCGGGGCGGCGGAGACAGGTGGCCATGTCTGTGGTGCAGGCGTGCCGCAGCCTGGCGCTCTCAACATGGCTGCTTTCCTTTTGTTTCGTGCATCTGCTGTGTCTGGACTTCACGGTGGCGGAGAAGGAGGAGTGGTACACCGCCTTCGTGAACATCACCTACGCCGAGCCCGGCGCGGGTCCCGGCGCGGCCGGCGCGGAGCTGCGCTCGGAGCGCACCGAGTGCGGGCGCTACGGCGAGCACTCGCCCAAGCGCGACGCCCGCGGGGAGGTGGCCATGGCCCGCGCGGCCCACGACCGCCTGGCCTGCGACCCCGGCACCGCCTTCGCCGCGCCCGCGCACGGCCGGCCCTGGATCGCGCTCATCCCCCGCGGCAACTGCACGTACCGGGAGAAGATCCGCACCGCCTCCCTGCAGAACGCCTCCGCCGTGGTCATCTTCAACGTGGGCTCCGGCGCCAACGACACCATCACCATGCCCCACGCAGGTGAGCCGCCGAGCCGCGGGCGGGGGGCTGCTCCGTGCTGGGGACACCGAGGCTGGAGGCTCCCGAGACGGGCGGACGCCTTCCCCGGGGGTACGAGGCAGTGGGGGGGGCAGGCAGGACCCGCCGGATGGCTCTGGGTGAGGCCTGGGCCTGCACCTGCTGGGGACCGGCAGATCCGACGACCCAGCCCCCACTCGAGTGTGCGCACCCCGCGTGCCCGCACGTGGGGAGGGTTCCCTGCCAACAGGTTACCTCCACGAACTCGCCTCTGCAAGTCCCGGTTCAGTCCCTGGTGGGAGATGAAGACCCCCCACCCACCCCGCCGCTGGGGTCGCAGACGTCGTCCACAATGTCCGCGCTTTGCTGGGCTCTGTCATCCAGAGGAAGCCCGGGCCGGCCCGGGGCGCAGCGGGGCTGCAGACTTCTCACCACTTTCCCCGTGGAGGGTTGGCCGTCTGCTGGTGGTTTTCCTTCCCACGAGCACGAGTGAGTGGGTCTCGCTGTGTGTGGCTGGACATGCGCTCCCGCTCCATACTCCACTGGGAACTCCGCGCGTCACGCAAGACCCGCAGGAGCCACAGCGCCCGAAGCGGGGGTGGCCACGGCTGTGTCAGCCAAAGTGTTACCAGCCTGGGGGTTCAGATGGGGTTTCTGAGCCCCTGGGCTCCTGGGCCGAGGCTCCGTGGGGAAAAGGGGAAGGCGTTTGCAAAGTGCAGTAGCCAAGTGAGTGCATTGCTTTATTTGGAATCCAGAGCATCAGGAACAGGTGACGTTTGCAAGGGT
Organism: Megascapheus bottae; assembly: GCF_031878675.1. Classification (NCBI taxonomy): domain Eukaryota; kingdom Metazoa; phylum Chordata; class Mammalia; order Rodentia; family Geomyidae; genus Megascapheus; species Megascapheus bottae. The sequence goes on from NC_143531.1 coordinate 26,881,596, forward strand.
GTTCTTGTAGGGGACAAGTGTCTACCCCAAGGGTTTGTGTCGCTTATTGGGGACATAGTCGACCGGTCTGCTTCTACTAGGTAACACTAGCTGTTCTGATTAAGGATCTCTGCGACTCTAACACAAACGGGTCAGGAGGAGAATTGTTTGAGACTTACAAAACACAGGTTAAAAAAAAGGCTGCGTGTTAATTAATGGAGGGGAGAGGCGGGTGGTGCCTTTAAAAAGTTAGAGGGCACCGTTTTAGAAGTGTTGGGTCTATTTCCTTGAGCTGAATAGTTTTCTAGGGGGAAATACTGCTTTCTGGTCTTTAGTGATAGGAACACTGGTTGAACTTGATAGCCAACAATGTGTGGGCCACGGAGGGGTGAGTTAAGTGGTATAAACGATCTTTACATTAATCTTTTATATAGAAAAAGCTGCACTCAGAGGATGGTAAGGGGGCTTCATGGATTCATAAACTCCCAAGTGCTTAGCTGCCTGCACAATTCATTCCTTAAACATTTCCTGGGATGTAAGAATGAAGTCTTCAGTTTAACTTCTTTGATCATGAACTAAGAGGCATTGTTTACTCCTGTTTACAAAGGTTTTCTACAACTGCCAGCAGCTTGGATCAATTAATGGCTTGCCTGTATTTGTTTTGTTTTTTTAAAAAAAGCAAAGTTCATTTCCACATAAATGCTGCTCAATCAAGACCTAGTGGGAGTATAGGTTTAGGAACAGGTTAAAGATAGAGGCCAAAATTACGTAAGGGAAATTGTCTAAGATCCAATAGTTTTTTGACTCCAGAAGTATGTTAATGCTAGAAAGCTCTTTTTTAAAAAATATTTCCCCATATTAGTCAAAGACAGCCTTGGACTGCTCTATCATGAAGGAGCTACATGAATGCGAGTGTGGGGAACCCATCACTGACCCTGAAATTCCTCTTCCTGAGTCACAGCAAGGCCAGCACCGTTCGGTCAGTGTGGTTCACTTGGTCCAGAACTTGAAGGCTTTACACTCGAGTCTACATTCTTCCATTCACTTCAGGAAACTGCATGTTAGGTGCTTTCCGCTATTCTTGCCCTGTGCTTTTGGGGATATGACCTGTCGACCAGGGATCCTGTAGCTGTGGATTTTAAATTCAGTCCCGAGAAGATGGTTTTGGAATACCAAGGCTGACATTGCATCGCTTCTTCCATAGCCAGGGCTGTGGGAACTGGTGGAGTCTTGGTGAGAAGGGGTGAGGTTTTGAGTGATATAGAGATGGTACCGTGGCTGGGTGTGTGCTGAGACCCTGAAACTTCTCTACCCACCTCACTTCTGGAAATCTGGGACTCCAGTCCAGGTCTTCACCCGTGCTAGACAAGTGCTCTACTTTGGATCTACCCCTTTCTTTCTGGCTTTTTTATCTTTTTTTTTTCCTGCATAAGTGATTCTGAGTTTCTGCTCTTCCTAAAACTATGATTTCCCATTCTCAATGTTGCAGATTCACCAGCAATAGACTAGTAATTTGCCAGGACTTTGTTTTGCTCAGCACAACAGTTTCATCAGTGTGTACTCTCCATGCTCTGCAATTCCCTTACTTAAAGTATACAACTCAGTGCACTTCAGTATTCTGAGTTAAACCTCCCTACCATCTAATTCTGAGAAACCTGTACCGTTAGCAGTTACTCCTTACCATTCACCCCACACTCAGCCATAGGCATTCTGAAATCTTCCATCTATAAAGTTTGTCAAGTTTGTAGCATGTGTCATCATCTAGTTTTGACTGCCAAATAATGTTCCATTCTATGGATGCATCCCATTTTCTTTCTTAGTCAACTGATAGATACTTAGGTTGTCTCTACTTTGGAGATTTTATGAATAATACCGATAGGAAATTTATGTACAGTTTTTTGGTGTGGATATGTCTCTTGTATGTATTCCAAATGTGAATGTCTGGGTTAACCTTCTCAAGACCTCAGATCTCAGCCTCCATGAGCCACCAGCATCCAACTGGGATCACCCGTCAGGAGCTGAAGCTTCCTAAGTGACATGAGGTATAGAGGTGTCTGTGTCTCTAAATATGTCCATAACTGCTGAGCGTTGAGTCCATCCTTGTTCCTTAGCCTGTCTTCACCCTTATAAAAATATGAAGTTCAGATTCACTGGTCTCCAAGAATTGTTGGAATTCTAAAATGTATTCTTATGTAAAAAAAAGAAAAGGATGTGAACTTATCTACTGTGATTCAAATGTTAGACTTAACGTTGATAAGAAAATCCTGCCAGGGGGGCCTGCCTGCCTGCCTTCCACCTGGCCAAGGTCCTTGTATTTTCATAAGCGGAGCCTGAACTTGGGGCCTTGGGCTTGCCAAGCAAGCAGACATCTTGTCACTGGAGCTATATCCCCACCCTTTTGTTTTTACTTTGTTTTTGTCATAGCGTCTCAACTTCCAGGCTAGTTTCTAACTTGCAATCCTTTTGCCTCTGTCTGTAGACTCACTGAAATTACAGGTATGTACCATCCTGACCTCCTTCCCCAACACTTTGTGAGCCTTCTATCATTACTTGATTTGAAAGACATATTTCTTAGCACCCGCAGTTCCCACTTCATTTTTCTCCTAAGAGACACAAAGCCACTCTGTCACTTGTGTTTGGTCTGACTCTCATGCTGAGCAGGTTCACCCTCCCCTCTTCCATGTGCAGGGCTGTGCATACTTTTCCCCTAAACCCAACTTTTTACCTGACTCTTTGTGAACAAACAGCTCCCCCATAGCCAGAACTCCAGTCTCTGTTATTAAAAGCCATCATCCGTTGTATGTGTTAAATGATATTCTTACAGTGGACCTGAATCCTTATAAAATGTTTTTCATTTGCCAAACCCAGCGCAAGTGCTTGGCTGGCAAGCTCAAGGCCAGGAATTGTTCAGCAGGATCAAATGGTAGTTCTGTTTTTAGTTCTTTAAGGATTCTCCTTTCTAATTTCTGAAGTCATTTACATTCCCATAAATAGTGTATATACGTTCTTTCTTCCCTCTATCCTCACCCACATTTGTTATTTTCTTGATGTTTACAATTCTGAGGGAGGGGAGGTAGACTCTCCATGTCATTTTAAATTTGCATTTTCTTTGTAGCCATAGAGTTGTACAGTATGTGTTTAGTAGTCATTTATGTCTCTGCTGCAGAGAATTGTGTGGTCAGTCTATCTGTCTATTTACTAATAGCATAGTGGTACTTTGCTAATAATTAGTGTTTTGGGCTCTTTGAATATCCTGGGTACTAATTGTGCATCTGTTGAATAGATGGTAGAAACTTTCTCTTGCTCTGTGGGCTGTTTGTTTATTCTGATCATTGTTTCTTTTGGTGTGCAGAAACTTCCATTTAGTACAGTACCATTTGTTAATTCTTCCTCTTATTTCCTGAGTGATTAGAGATCTACTCAAGGATGATTCACTGTCTGTATCTTCAAAGACTTCCTTATTATCCCTATGGTCACAAAGTTTCAGATTATACCTTAGACCTTTGGTCTATTTTGATTTAAATTATGTACAAAGTTGAAAGATAAGGATCTACTGTGGGCCAGTACCGAGCTGCTTTCTTACTATGGCTTCACCTATTCCCTCTGCGTGGTGGTGTGCAGAAGCTCATTCGTATGTATCATTCATTGGGCTACTTTTACATTATTTTATAAGGTGACTTTTAGTAAAAGACTACAGAAATAATTTTGTACTAATTATATGGCTCATTGATGTTCTCTCTGAGAAGAGAAGTGTAATGAGCATACATATTAGGTAAGGTTTTCTGAAGAGGTTTGAGTTCTTAATCAGTCCAGGCTTTCTACACGGTCCAACAAGAAAAAGACTTGAGAGAGGGTTGTCAGGAGACACACACATACAATTTTTACCTCTTAACTTTCTCCCTTTATCACCTGGTCTCCACTTTCTACAGAAACTATTAATCTGCTTATTGTATAGCCCTGAGCGGACTAAATCTACATCAGAAATGTAATTGCAAAAGACCAAAGGATGGTGGAAGAGAAGGGAGGATTTTCCTCCAGTTACTGCGGTGTTTTTCCTGCCACAGGCCTGTGGGACCAGTAGCTTCTTCAGCTCCTTCATGGCATGACCTCACATGGCCATGCTCCCCAAACAGCATCCTCCCTCCATCTCCTCCTTCCCCACACCTTCTCCTTTAGTACCTTCTGCGTCTCCTCTCTCCAGGATGGGAGTCCCACAAGAGCAGAGATTTTAGACGTGTTTCCTCTCGTGACTGAGTTTCTTCAAGCTTGCAGGAGTCCTTGGCATGTGGGGAGTGCTTAATAAATATTATTAACTAACCTAGGGACTGGAGAGATGAGCTCACAACATGCTAATCTCTAATTTCACAGGAAACTATAATTTTTTCCTCCTTTCTTTCTTTCTTCCTCTTCCTCTTCTTCTTCTTCCTCCTCCTCCTCCTCCTTCTTCTTCTTCTTCTGTCCTGGGGCTTGAACTCTGGGCCTGGGTACTGTCCCTGAGCTCTTCATCTCAAGGCTATCGCCCTACCCCTAGAGCCACAGTGCCACTTCCTATTTTCTAGTGATTAACTGGAGATAAAAGTCTCATTGTCTTTTGTGCCCAGGCTGGCTTTGAACCATGATCCTCAGACCTCAGCCTCCTGAGTAGCTAGGATTACAGGCGAGAGCCACAGAGCCTGACATGGGAGACTATAATTATCTGTCATTGAAGACCGTTTTCTGGGTTTGGGGCACATATAAATGAAGTTGTTGCATTTTTATTTGAGCCTCTCCCATTACAGATATATGATTCTATTTCACAGTGTATGGCAGGAAGTTATTGCCTGACTCATATCATGCAAAAAGATAAACTGGTTGTCCCTTGAAGAGCTTAAAAGTTTCAAAACATGTAGTTAAATACTGTTGTGTTTATTGTGTTGTAGCTCGCCATATACAATTTTTAGAAATGTTCTCATTTTAAACAAAATGCATATGGCATGTAGACTAATTTGAAAATGCGGAACATTTGAAGGTAATTAGAAACCATCTACAACCTAACAGCCCACTTAGTCTGTTCATATACTTATTGCATTATGTATACTTACATGAACTGTTAGCAATTTGGGACTATATTGTGTGTATGTGTACTTCAGTAGCTTTAAAACTATTCCTGGTTCTGAAGTTCTCGTAATGTTCCCATGATACTTTTTCTTTTCGTTACAGAGACGATGCTCCAGTAAGCATTCTGTGATAGATAAACAAGAATTCATAGTCGTGGTGACCTTCCGAGGTCAAGTTTGAGAACGTGGGATCAGTTCAAAGGTTGATGGCGTCGCTGTGGAGTGGTTCTCTGGGGTGCTTGTTTTGTTTCATAGCCTCCTGCCTGTTCGCTGTGGTGCTGCTTTGCAGACAGAAACCATCTGTCTGCCATTCCTAGGGCTGACCCGCCTCTGCTGCAACTGAGGGCTCTCTCGACTTTTCCGCATCACTTTGATGCAAGCTAGACTACTTTGGCAGCTAATGCAGGACATAGAATGAGAGGAGCCAGCAGCCAGGACTCCTCAGTGAAGAGAACTGTCAGGATTACCGCTGGCGACCCCTCATCCCTCTGGGAAATGTGCAGTGAGAAGGCGTGGGTTTCAGTTGTGAGCCTGTCTCAAGTTGGCTTACGTTGGCAGGTCCCTTCCTCCTCTTGGTTATGGTGGGTGAAGGAGACCCTGGTTTGGGTGAGTGATTCTTCATCCTGACTTACATTGGTCTTCCTGCAGAGAGTAAGCAGCATGGGAGGAGGAAGCAGAAGGCTATGATCTCTGGGGGGGTGATAGCTGCTACACTGGATGTGTTGAAAATCCCCTCCAGGGCTTTCTTATCACGACTCAGTATTCCTACCAAAAAAAGTATACAGAAAATTACAGTATGGAATATAGTGATATAGTCCAACTCCAAATACAGGGAGACTGTGAAAACTTGCCTCCTATCTCATTCCCTGCCCCTCCGCAGGTAGCATCTATGGCTAGTTTCTTTCTTTCTTCCTTCCTTCTTTCTTTCTTTCTTTCCCTCAATTGTACCACTTGAGTGTTTACTTATTAGAGTAATAAATAATATATAAAACATGATGTTTCCATAACCATATCCATTTTACAATATAGAAGTTAAGTTCAGCATGCTTATCTTCTCAAGAAGCCACCGTTTCTTTATGGCATAATCATCCAAAATCCCTTTTCCTGCCTTCCTGAGGCACACAGAGCATCACTGTTAGAACACGTCACTCAGTGTGCAGCACAGACAAGAATTCTTCTTCCCACCTAGCGTAACTCGTCAGTGACACGTCAGTAACCTCCCCGCCTACTCTCCGCTATTCTCTCTCATGCTCTTTTATCACTTGGTTCTTCAGTCATTATTTAAATTAAAATGGTTTCCCTTTGAAAGTATGTGCATCCTACATGAAGATAAATATTTATTTTTTTAAAATTTCACAAGGACTATAATGATAAAAGCTGTACAGTAAATTTCACTTTAATCGTGAATTAGTGAATTCAGTGACAATAATGAGATCTTGATAGCCAGCAAGGAGAAGCACAGCAAGCAGAGGAATAGTCAGAAAGGGAATAATAAGGAATCCTACATAAGTAGAGAAAAATGACAGAAAGTATGGTACTTTATTCATAGCAAATTGAATTTACATACTGAATATTCATTATTTTATTTGTAAAACTCTTTCATTCTTTTGTTGTTGGCTGTGGGACTTGAACTCAAGACCTGGGTGCTGTTCCTGAACTGTGGAAGGCTGGCACTGTACTAATTTAAACCACAGCTCCATTTTTGGTTTCCTGGTAGCTAATTGAAGCTGAGTCTCCCAGACTTGCCTCTCCAGGCAGGCTTTGAACCCAGTTCCTCAGATCTTAACCTCCTGAGTAGCTAGGATGACAGCCGTGAGCTACCAGTGCCCTGTTGGCATGTAGTCTTTCAATCTTAAGAGATGCCATGTTGTCTTTCACTCAGTGAAATGGGTCTTAGTTTAAGAGGCAGAATAAGGTAATGCAGGAAAAGAGTGTTCTGAGACACAAGTGACCTGGATGTGTGCCCTGGGGAAACATGGAGTAACAGAAGCCTGAGGTCACTTGGCCACTGGTGTGAGATTCTAACACTCTCAGCTCTTGCTGCACACAGGAGTCTGGGAGCTTGTGAAGTGTTGAACCCAAGCCTGAGTTCCTTGTCCATAAGGTGAAAGTCACGCTTCATCCGTCCATCAGAGCTGTGGCCAATCCGTATGCTATGTCATACAGTCAAGAGGAAGTCCTGAGCATTTCATATGTGTACAGCGCCATTACAGTGAAAAGAGACATAATCTGAATCCTACTGCTTTGTACCAGCGACGTGGATCAGGGTCTCTTGCCCGGACTGCCTCTGTCACATCCAGCTAACACGTAGCGTTCATTCTGGTCCTCTGCAGTCTTCACCAGCCAGCAACAAGTGTTGGGGACAGAAGCCTGTACATTGGTAAATGGCACACGTTTCTTGGGTGACTCACCTTGGCTAATGGTTGTGGTGAATTGTGGCCCTTTCTGATGCCCTTCACCTTCTGAGAGACATTTGGCTTGGAAAGGGAATATTTGCAAGAAGCCATCAATGTCCCTCAGTCCCACCTTGCTAGACGAGGCCTACCTCAGGACAGAATTGCCCTTTTCTACCTTTTCCTCTTTTCTTCTCATCCTCTTGACCTTTCTGAATGTCTTGAAAAGCTCTTTACCCAATTAAAACTAGATCCTTTTAGATTAGAAAGTCTAGTTTATAATAAAGCTAAATGATTCTTGTCATCTTGGCTTCCTGCTATCCAAAACGAATCAACTTCTTCTCTTCTTGTGCAGTAGTTTATAAAGTAGTTGCTTTTTACACATGTTTATTAATTTAGTCATAGTGTGGAAAATACATTGTATTATAGGCAGGAAGGGTGGGGAAAGGCAATTAATAAGAATTCATTTTGAACCGCAGCATAGCTATAAATCTGCTGTACATATTTTTATGTTCAGTCTTTGAAACGTTGGCACATAATTACTGCAGGACAGTTTCTGAAATCCAGAATGAGTGGCATTTTGATATTGCGGTGAAATTTGTAAGTAGGTGAGAATATTGAAACAGGCCATGCTGTCACGATTATGGTGAAACAATTGCAGTGCTTTTGTGTTTCCTGTTTGCAGTTCATATTTCTCACTGGAACAATGGAAACAAGAAAACAGAAAAAACACATCGTTGGAGCTTTGGCCCTTGACTGATTTATTGGGTAACTGAAATGAGGTGTTACATTGTGAAGGAACAATAGTATTGAATTGCCCCCACAGTTCTCTAGCTACCATATTGCAAAAGAAGGGAGAGTGACGGGATTTGGTGTTACTGAGCTTTCATTCTTTGGTCATATGCTTCTGGGTAAGTCTCAGTCACATGATTCTTCTATCTTTTTTTGGAAGAATAGGAATTTCTGGTTAAATGTATATACAACCCTAGAGAGCAGGGAGCTTGAATAAGATACTCCCTCAATACCATGTCATTTGTACATGAAGGCTGCAGTGAAAATGCTCCAAACCAAGAAAAAACCAAGATAGAAGCATCCTTGGATCATCCAAATGGTGTCAGTTCATTTGCCACGGTGTTGGGTTCAGTTTCCTGGGTTCGCAGATGAGTAAGTGAATGTGCATAGTCTCCTCCACCTGCCCCTGCTATCTAAGCAACCCACTGACCGGTCAAGTGCAGATCATGCTTCCATATTCACGGAAGCGCCTTCTTCATGGCTCCAGAGCCTGGCAGCAATCCTGGCACTGACTTGCCAAGCCTGAGTAGCTCAGAGTGAGGTGACTGATGAGAAGTAAGGAGTCCAGCTGTCAGCAGCTCCACTCTAAGGGTCCCCTGGATCTTCTAATAGTCATAGAGCTCACTGATGAGGGACACAGCCTGGCTGTTCTAGCAACCACAGAGTTAGTTCATCAATGAGCTATCAACCACTGAACTCATCAGTGAGGAATAGAATGGCTATGGCTGCAGCTCTTGTAGTCACTCAATCTTCCCTTCCCCTGGAGACCACATTTCTGAGGGAAGTTTGTATCCTTAATGCAAACCATCCATATCTCTTGAAGCAACTAAGTCAGCAAATCTCTGTTGGGTAGAATATCTGATCGAGAATTGTTCGTTCTGAACACTTCCATGCACTACGTTATACACTGGGATGGATCCTTCCTAGCAAACTTGCTCAAAGTCACAGACTTACATAACAAAACAAAACTGGGATTGTAGACCAGAGCTGTATAAGTTTCAACAAGACCATTGAGATATATGGGTTTTAAATTTTTAATTTCTGTTAATTATGTGAAGGGAAGAGATATTTCCTTAAAGCAAATAAATCGTCCAGAAATAGTTTCCCACCAAAATCAGGTAACTTAATAATTTGCTATGGCTATTAAATTATAATGTAGTTATACAATGCAATTCTTTTGCCAAACAATGGATTAAGGTGTAAATAATTGTGAATTTAATTATTATACAAGTCACATTTACCCCTTATGTACATATGGTAATGCCTTTTATGTATTATGGCCTCTGCCTGTATGTTTTTGCTTAAAGAACAGTTATGGTTTTCATAGAATGATTTATTTTCATTAAAAAAAAAGATGGTGGGCTGGGAGTTTGACCTAGTGGTAGAGTGCTTGCCTAGCATGCATGAAGACCCGGGTTTGATTCCTTGGTACCATATACTTAGAAAAAGCCAGAAATGGTGCTGAGGCTCAAGTGGTAGAGTTCTAGCCTTGAGAAAGTCCAAGGACAGTGCTCAGGCCCTGAGCTCAAGCCCAGGACTGGCAAAAAAAAAAAAAAAAAAAAAAAAGATGGTGTTCCTGGAGAATTGAACCAGGATCCTGCCTGCTAATGCAATTTATGCAAATTTGTGCCAGTAAATGTTAATTTTAGTTTTATACATAAATCATTCTCATTATATTCTCTTACTGTGGTTTCCCTAAATTGGTAGATTGCTATTCACATATGCAAAACAACCTCAAATCCATTTATAGGAGAAATATTATTTCATGATAAGAATAAGAGTGGCATCATTGTGAGAATTAAAACCAAGTACATGTATATTGAAAACATGTAGTTCAGAATTTTAATTGGACTTGGATAATGCCTGATTTGTGAATAGCCCCAGAGCACTTTTCCTTGCTCATTAAATTGCTATGTCCTTGATTTTTTTTGCCAGTCCTGGGCTTGAGCTCAGGCCTGAGCACTGTCCTTGGACTTTCTCAAGGCTAGAGCCCTACCACTTGAGCCTCAGCACCATTTCTAACTTTTCTATGTATATGGTACTGAGGAATCAAACCCAGGTCTTCCTGCATGCTAGGCAAGCACTCTACCACTAGGCCAAACTCCCGGCTCTGTATGTCCTTGATTTTTAAATAAGACTTTCTTGACTTGCACCTGTGGTTCCTCAGTAACTCATTCTGTCTGTCTTTAGTGTTCCTTTTGTTGATTATTTGGCCATAACTCCTGGTTTCTGGACACATGTCGAAAAAACATACCACAACTTTAATGTACCTGGTATCAGTTGCAAGAAGCAGTGTGCAATATTTCTTGAAGTTTATTGTGAGAACTTTATGAGGTGATGTATGTAAAGCACTTAGTGGAGAGATAGCATATGGGAGGTGCTGAATAGATTATTATTAAATATATAGTTTACATTATTGATAATGCACCGGTACCCGACCTAGGAAGCCCTGTGTCACTTACAATGAAGAGGTATGCAATTCGTGGAACTGGGACACAATGCTAATGAGACTTTGAAAGAAAAATATAACCATGAGAGCATACTGGTACCACACAGCTCATATGAGCGGAGCTATGAAGGCCGATTTCCGCCTGTAGGTTGGCAGCAGCCGAGGGTGCTGCAGAGAAGTGAGCTTTTTTTGGAGAGAGTGCTTTCACACCATTCCTCCTTAAATGTGATGCTAAAGAGGGAAGGGCTGTGTCGCCCTGTGAGATTGTCCCTAGGGAGGAGGAGCTGGAGCTGTGTAGACCGTAATCAAAACTGTTGTTGGTGCACTGGAATTGTTCAAGACAACCAGAAGATCTGAAAGAACAGAACTGGCACCGAATCTGCCTTTGCTTCAGCATGTCAGTGATTTAAAAAAATAAACAAATATATGCTCCCATTGGAACAAGGGCACTGTTAGCTTATTAAAATGATCTTTTCCAGGCCAGGAGTTTGGCCTAGTGGTTAAAGTGCTTGCCTAGCATGCATGAAGACCCGGGTTCGATTCCTCGGTACCACATACATAGGAAAAAGCCGGAAGTGGTGCTGAGGCTCAAGTGGTAGAGCTCTAGCCTTGAGAAAGTCCAAGGACAGTGCTCAGGCCCTGAGCTCAAGCCCAGGACTGGCAAAAAAAATAAAAATTAAAAAAATAAAATGATCTTTTCCAGTTTTCCTGTATTATTCATCTGGAAAAGAGGCTGTACCTAAGAACCCCTGTCCTCGCAAGTCCATGAGGCATAGGAGTTTGATCAACAGATGATTTAGCAGAACTCACAGCCATGCACCTGTGTAATCATTGTCACCGGAGTGTCACTATCTGCAATAGCAAAGCATTCTGTTTGTCGGTCATCCTGTCATGTAGATGGACTGCATGTTTGAGTGGAAAGAGCCAGATGAGAATCTGCTATTTGCTAGTTGCAGCTCTACTTTGAAACAGCTTTAATACTTTGGACAGGTCAGCCCATCTTCCTGCTTGTTTTCTTGTCTGTAACATGCAGATCATGAGCACAGTAGAATCTATTTTGTGGGGTTCTTGTGGGAAGTAGATGGGTAGAAATCCAGGTAGCCAAAATTGTAGGCTTGAGCCACTGCACCTAACTGTTGCTAGTGTCTTGTGTGGAGTGAAGGGGAGGCCATCTTTTGTCTAATCCTGAAGGTAGTAATGTGTAAAGATGGTCAAAGGGGCAGGGTAGTCATTGGAGCTTTGCAGTGTCTTCATTAAGAGATTGCTTTCCTAATGGAATGCATTCATTTGCATTTTGTCACTCCTCTGCTGTTAGTTTGCTCTCACACCTCCCGCCCCTCCCTTAGCATTGTTGGGCAGGTCTCAGAAGCGTTAATAAGAAACTGTTTTTTGTGCTGAGAATGTTGCTGAAAGGCCTCCAGCATGCTCTGCCAGCCATTGGTTATGCCCAATGCCCATGCAACATAGATCAGCAGAAACCTTGGGATTTTGCTACATGAAGTAGAGAAAAAGATTGCAATTCAACACATGCAATATGGGCAACTGTTGCCTCCTGACTTTTCTTTTATCCACACACACCTGCATGTGTGTGATAGGAAAACTGAGGATTTAGGTGAGTACTATCCGGTGATGGCTGTTTCTCATGACTGTGCAAAATCTCCCTTCTCACACAGTGGGTAGCTGGTGGGATAGTTATTATCGCTGCCAGAATGTTTGCTAATAGAGCTATTTCCAGCTTTATCTTCTGTTTCTTCTTTATTATTCTAGTGTGGGCTGGACTAGTCGGGTCAGGAGAGGCTTCACAACTCAGAAAACTGTCTTTTCTGAATTATGGTCCAGAAGGTCTTTCATGATTACACAGGCATTTTTCTTGGATGTGAAGGGTGGCTATCAATTCTCTTTCCCACATGGTCTAGCAAATGGGATACACGTTGTCTAGCGAGAGTAAGCGACATCCATCCTGTGGCCGCATAAAGTCTACAGCATTATTGGTTCTGGTTCTACCAAGGCAACCACAGGCAGGATTCAAAATTCAATAAATAAGGCCTTTCCCCCCCCTAGCAACCTAAACATGCATGAGAACATGATACACCAAAAGCCTTTGGCACTCGAAAGCTTTCCTCTTCCAGTTAGAACAGTAGGAATACAGTTGGCAAAACCTACATGGCCAAGGAGTTGGGCTCAGCAAAGGATTTTCTGTTGGTGTCTTCACTTTGAATGAGCGTGGGACAGAAGGCAAGGCCCTGGGACTGCAGCTGCCCTGCCTGCTCCACGCTGCCTTTCAGAGATTTCCCTTATCCATCCTAACAGGAAACCCTGGTCAGTGGATCTCAGTTGCTCAATGTTTCCTTTCAGTTGCTTCATTATTTACGTTGCTCAAAACAAACTGCTCAGCAAACCATGTACAGTTCATTGTGGGATGTGTGCTGGACTCCTGTCCACAGCTGCATTCCTTCCTTGTGAATTACCAGCAGGCCTCCATCATGTCGATGCAATAGCCAGGGACACAGTGGTTTATGGGTAGGGCCGTCTTTGTTCTTGAAAGGTACTACAGCTGCCTCTGTGTTGTGTTAAGAAACATAGACGGTGGTAAACTAGGGATTGGTACTGAAAGTTGAGCATGTTAATGACCCTGATTCTTAATATTCTGTGCTTTTTGCCATTGCAGTTTTATAGAAATGAGAAGTATGCAGTGAAATTCCAATCGATATTTCTAATAGACCTGATATAAGTGGTACATAAAAGACTCCAGTGTGCTTTATTTATATATCGTCTGCGAATGTGCTTGAAGACTGATCATAAGTACATTTACTTCCCAAGCATGGAGTGTTCTTCACTGATAAATACTAGGTTAGATATCGTGGTAGTGGCCAGGAATTTGGCCTAGTGGTAGAGTGCTTGCCTAGCATTAGCATGCACAAAGACCCGGGTTCGATTCCTCGGTACCACATACATAGAAAAAAACCTGGAAGTGATGCTGTGGCTTTAGTCGTAGAGCTCTAGCCTTGAGAAATGTCCAAGGACAGTGCTCAGTCCCTGAGTTCACAACTGGCCAAAAAAAAAAAGCTAGATATCGTGGTGGGTTAGGAAATATCATAATTGGGAATGGCCCAATTGAACTACATTTCTGTATTGACTTTGCATTATATTGAAGCTACCAACAAAGTAAAGGTCTGACCATTCCTGATACCATTATGTATTCAATAATAGACACACAGTAACTATGATAAGGTATTTTGTTTTGTTATCATTCTGGATATGGTAGAAGAAAGACTATTCTTTTCCATTAGTGGAAAAAAGAAAAACCTCCAAGTTTCATCTCCAAGTAAAGATAAAAACATCTCACTTTATTTTTCTGAGAAAGACTTGGAATTTCTTTCTGGGAAATTACTAGTTTTCTTAAGTTTTCCAAATGTGCATCATGTTGATAAATTTATAAAGATGAACACAAATCAGCACTGAGTTACATAAACATCATTTAGGCAAAGAATAAAATTACCAGCTATTCATAACCCTTTGGGGTTTAGATGACATGGCTGCTAGGTTTTTTTCCTAGGTCATATAAACGTTTAAATATTTCTCTGTGACTTGGTGTATGTGTGGGTGAGAGAGTACTGGGGACTGAGCTCAAGAGCTTATGCTTGAGGGGTAAGTACTCTACCGCTGGAGCCATGCTCCCGTCCTTTTGCTTTGGATGTGTTTTCAGATGGGGTCTCATGCTTTTGCATGGACCTCAATCTTCCCGTCTCCAAATACCTGGAATTATGTGCAGATACCACTGCTCCCAGCACCTCCGTGACTGAAACAAAACAAAGCAGAGCAACTTTCCAGAGGGCTTGTGTCTTCACGGTTCTCACGGGACCTTGCTGATGTCACATTCATTTGTCATTAACCCAAACTTGGGTTCCAGATGCAGGTACACTGAAATACACCTTACCAACACACACACACACACACACACACACACACACACACACACACACGCACATACACACAAAGTCTTATTCTAATGTAGAAAATCTTTACTGAAAACCTGCCTAGGAATATACAGTATTGCTGAATATTACATTTAAGGTACACTATTTTTCTCACAAGAATTTTTTAAAACTGTGGCGAGGGGGAGTGCATCAGATTCTTTCTCATCTGCCCTGTCAGTCTGGTATCTCTGGCCTCTGATTTTTCCATCTGCTCTTTGAAATAGTTACTGTCTCCAAAGTCAAAATGAGCTCTGCTCACCTTCTTCCGTCTTGTCAACACATTGCTTACCAGCTCACTTGCCTTCATTAAAAAAAGGGTTTTGTTTTTTGTTTTCTTTGGTGGGGGACAGGGTTGAAAGGAATTCTGTGATGACAAGTGATAGTGGGCTTCATTTTTATTCCCTGCAGAATTAAATCTTGACTGAACCTCCTTCCCTGGAGTGTCTCTGTCACTTCTCTTTAAATCATGCTTCTCTCCTGCTTTGTCCCCCAGCCTAGGTGGTTTCCTCCCTGAAGCACTGGAAACTGTGGGATAGTCCATCTTAGCTTCTCTCTTCTGCCCCAGTGGGAGACATGTTCTGCTTTCAGAGTAATCCCAGCTCTTTGGGAAAAAAGTCACATTTTCACCTTTCTTATACCAGCCAATGTAAAGTGTTGATCATAAAAACATGCCGAAATTACAAGTAATAAATCTTAGGATTCGTTTTCAGTATAGCTATAAAAGAAAGACCAAAACAGTGGGTTAGGGACACAAGAGAGAATCTCATACAGCCACTTATCATGGAAGAAAATGGTCAAGCACGGATGGAACAGATTTCTGAAGGAAGTTAAAAGCACTCCAGGCTTGTGAGTGTTTAAAATGAGTGGAAAAATAGACATCCTTCTAGAACCAGTGTGTGCGGCCGAAGTGAATGGATTGAAGGCCCTGTCAAACCCTCTAATGCTTCTAACCTTGGCTTTCCTGTCTACCCAGTCCTGTGCAATGCTGTCACTGGTGATTCTGTTGTCAAGCAGCAAGTGGGTAGAGCTGAGAGGAGGTGTACATGGTAGACCCAGGCAGTTTAGATCCTGGTAAAGACAAGGAAACTGAGAGTCAGAAAGGCAAACTCCCCAGAGAGTGGAAGAGCCCAGGCAAGTCCACAGCAATGCCTCAGCTGCCCTGCACTTGGGCATTAGAACAGGAAGCTCACACCTGTTATCCCAGCTACTCAGCAGCCTGAGATCTGACCATCTGGGTTCGAAGCTAGCCATTGATATTTAATCTGTGAGTTAAAAAAATATGAGAAGAAAAGTGTCAATTAAAATAAAATAGCACTGTTTCTTACGTGACTAGAATCCATTTCATAGCTTCACAACACACTAGGGTTTTTTTTTTTATTTTTGCAGTGGTATATGTTAATTGTACAGAATCACAGCCTCCTCGTGTTTTTGTCCATGTACAGAAGGTACTTTGACAGTATTTAACCCCACTCCCCATACCTACCGTAAGCTCTCTCTACACTTATTTAGACAGAGGCTTTGACCATTGACCATTCCTAAAAGTATGCAGGAGGAAAGGGCAGGTAAAGCGAGCTGACATTTTCTGAATGTTTTCAGAGATCCAGCACTTCTGAATCATGTCTCAGGTGGCCTCTGTGTCTGTGCCCTGTGGTGGCTGGCTGCTTCTTTGGTAGCTGTGAGAATACAGCTCCTCATCAGAGGGCCGCTCAGCCAGCTGCGATTTTCTTTTTGATTTCTAGGCCATCGACACCTATTCTGCGAGATTCAGCGCTGACATTTTCATGATCCTAAATCAAGTATGAAGATGTTACCACAGGACAGTCACAGCTCCAGTCCCTCCTGGGGTGGCTGTTAAGTGGCTTTCTGGCTGGAATGTTTCAAGGTGGCACATGCGGTGACAACCACATGACAGTGCCACCTGGCTGGCTGTGACCACAAAGCTCTCCATACAAATTCTGATTTCAGAGGTGTTAGCACACGGCCACAGTAAATCCATGAGATGCAGAGTCTGTTACTGTAGAAACACATCAACACAGTATTATTCTTCACGTTTGATAACAGGTACCCTAACGATATTTTGTTGTGTGTACACTTTGGGCCCAGAAAATAAACATTTAGGGGTCTATCCTAATAATGGTGGCTGCGAGTAAATTTTTTTTAAAAGATGCTTTTAAAAGACCAAAATTGAAATAACTCAAAGATGTCCATAAATGGTAAGTTGGTTTGGCATTCTTTTAGCATGTGTGGCCATAATGCCAAACTTGGTTATCCCTCCACGATCCAGAGTTCCTTAAGCCCCTGGGAGAATGGCTTGCCCAGACACAAAGATGCTAGGATGTTGGAAAGAATGAGTAATAAAACAATGCAGCCAGTCGTTAGCAGTACTTGCCTCTTTATGTCCTGCACATTTTGCATTACCTTTATGGTTAGAATGAAAGGACACTGTGATTTCGTTTTGAATATGCCCAAGCCAGCTCTCAAACAGATTCACTGCTATCACATGAGGCAAAATCTCACAGGTCTTTATGGTTTCTTATGCTGAATAGAAGAACTGATGAAAGAGCATGAGCAGAAGCCCAGGGAGAGGCCAGTGGATACAGTTCAGAGACTGACTAGAGTAACTGATATATCCACGACTCTTTGGTGCATGGTAGGAAGGTTCATGTTGCCTAAGAATGTAGAGGAGATGCGTAAGGAAAAGTAATAATGGTATCCTGAGGGGGAATTCACTGAAGCTAAGGACTCCACAGAGACAAAACAAGGGTAGGAAAACGTGGAGTCTGCTCTTGAGTCCACATATGTGAGCCACACACCTGTCTAGAACATTTTCTTTTGAAAGAGTTGACCTTTTCATTAAAATAAACCATGCATATGTATAATCAAATCACAGGGACTTGCAAAACTAGTGAATTCCCCCTCCCACCCCCAATTAAGAAACAAAACACTAATGGCACGAGCTCTACTTCTGTCCCCATCTGGTAACTGTCTCAGGGCCAACCACCATCCCTACATTAAATTCCATAGATTACACTTGCCTGCCAGCTCCATGAGCTTTATATAAACAGAATGGCACAGAATGTACTCTTGTGTCTGGCATCTGCTTCTCAACGTTATGTTTATGAGTTTCATTTGTGTGAAGGGCGTACTTCATTCTAAATTACTCTATGGTCTAGACTTACCCTTCCAAAGGGCATACATGTTCATTAATCATATTGGCTATCTCATTATCAGCTTAAGATTGACAGAAGTAAAAGTTTGCCAAATGTATAAACGGATGGCTGAAAGAAATTTTCTGAGCTGCAAAGCAAGTAAACATGCCCAACAAAAATATCCGTCCCTCCCTTGGGTTGCTGGCCCTCAGTGAAGCTCTGTCAGGGCTGAAATATGCACGAGAATGTCTCTGGTATGATGGAACTCATGCTAGATTTAGGAAGAAGGAAAAGATTCTCAAACATTCCAGTCCTGCAGCTTACCATCTGCTTTGGCAAATGATTCTGTCCTGACATGGCCCCCGAGTCCACGGGCACCATCCTTTCCCTCTTTCTGTTCGAGCGATTATTGAAGTGAAGCCTGAACGATTTTTAGACCTGAAAAGAGCATTAGAGTACATTAAGTTATGTGCATACACACACACACACACACACCTCCTCATTTTCCTTAGCAGCCATTGTTATCAAACAAAAAAATGTGGAAGTCATTTCAGGTTAGGAGAAATAAAATACCCATGGTTCTTGAAGCTTCTTGAAATTCCAGCCAAGTTATTTTTGCGTTCTTTCTCTGGATGGCTGGTTTGGACCTCAAGGGCCCTTGTATGTGTAATGGAATATACAGATTGTTACTTTGTCCAGAATAAAAAAAAGAGTGAAAGGATTATTTGAACACAATAAACCTGAAAGCCCTCTTTCCTAAAGCAAACAGATATGACAAAAACTATTTCAAAGTATCATTAGCAATAGTCTTGTTATTCCTGGATGTATCCAGCTTCACAAAATGAAAGCTGGGTAAACCTGACAATTCACTCATTTGAAGTATTTTTAACCTGTAACAGAAAATCATCTTCCCAAAATAGGTATCACATATTGTTATAGAAACTGAAAATTCTCTTAGTGTTTATATATATATGGTATTCTTTAAATATGCACATATATAAACATATATGCACACATATACACATATATATGCATATTTAAAAGCTCGTGTACACTTTTCCTTGTGCCAGCACAGAGGCATAGACTTGGGGCTTTTCACTCTTGCTTGGCTTTTTCTGGTCAAGGCTGATGCTCTATAACTTTAGCCACAGCTCCACTCCCAGCTTTTTGATGGTTAACTGGTGATGAGTCTCACAGACTTTCCTGTCCAGGCGGGCCTTGAACAGCAATCTTCAGAGCTCAGCTTTCTGAGTAGCTAGGATTATAGGCGTGAGCCACCATGCCCAGTTGGTCTATGAGATTTGACAAATCATGTGTCACAATCACAAGCAAAACGCAAAATAGTTCCACCAGCCATAGGTCCTCTTGTGGGGCCTATTTACCCTACCTGCCTCCCCAGACTGGGTGTCACAGGTCTGCACGCTGACTCCACCCTTGCACCATCAACAAGCCATGCAGGGAGTTGCCAGCCTGCAGCACAAAGCCTTTTGTATCCAGTATCTTATGTTATAGGCAGGCCTTTGGGACTTAAGTGATAGCATCTGTCCTGGCTAGCAGTCCTCTGTGTGTGCTGTGCTTCCTGCTCTCCTTCAAACTGAGGGCACTTTGAGGAGACAGTAACAAAAGCTGTTTTAATCCTTCCCTGGATGAATTTTATATCTTTTTATTTAGGGGAAAATTTACTTTGGAAGAAATGTTTGTAAAAATACTTTCAGACAGAATCACTATTTCAAGCATACTTTAGATTTATAAATAGGCATTGCAACATACTTCCCTCTGGTGCTATGTAATTTGGCATCGTAAATTTGATAAAATATGAATTTGATTTGAAAATGTTAATGTCTTAAATTATTATAGATAACTGGTTTAGTGTCAAGATACACCTGGATTTGTGCCTAAAAGATTTCAGTGGTGTAAACTAACTGGATTTCAGTGATGTAAACTAACTGGAAAGTTATTTTTAAGGTGCCGTCGGTATCTTTTGTTGAGAAACTTATTACTGTGTAAACTGCTGTTTGCTCATTTTTCACAGTACCAAGGATGCCTTTTTATAATGGTAAAAAAGAAAAAAGAGACATCACTATCACTAAAATGAATTGATTGTACAGATAATGGAGATGTGTGTTTCTGAAGTTTGTACAGTACAATAGTAGAGTATCAATATAGCTAGAGAATAGGTTAATTCTGTGTGTCGGCATTGAACAGCTGTGCTCTGGCTGAATCACTCTCCTCCACAAAAACACCTCTGGACCACACAAGTCCACTTGGTGCTGAGGAAGAAGGGTTAGAAAGCACTCAGGACAAAAGGCCCAAGAGATGAAGCTACCCAGGCAGAGAGACTATGACAGACTTTGATCCCAACACCTACAGCTTCTGCAAAGGGCCTTTTCTGCGGTTGCTGTATAAAGATCTAAGATTCCAGCTTATTTTAACATCAAAACAAAGATGGATATGCTAATTCCACATCACCTGTGTTTGAAGGGTCATCTGCAAGCTGCATGGCTTTGTGTGGACAGAGGGAGCCCATTCAGGTTCCAGGAGCCGACATTTGGTAGATCAAGGGAGGAGCGGAGTGGTAGCCCACTCCAGGAATCTTGAGAAGATTGATGTCAGTTTTTTAATGTCCAACTTTATGAGCAGAGGTTCTTATTATTCAATTGCACAGACCAGTCAATCTTCAGAGAGTGAACTGTAATGAATTTCTTAGCTCACATACACCAAAGTGTCTTTTAAAATTTGCCTTTCACAAAGAGCCAAACCTTGAACTATATTAGCTATTTGCAAAGGAACTTTCCTTCTTATGTTTAATTCTAGAAGCAATTTCTGTTTCTAATGATTTCCAAGAGTTTCAGACATCATTCTTTCCTGTTTGAGAAGGATCAGAAACATCACGTATCCATCCACTATTTCAGGAAGCGCCTTTGTTTCTCCATTTCTCCAGGGCTCTTCCATTCCCTGCCTCCGCTACTTATGCAGAAGTAGGATTCGTGGTCTCACCTGAAGAGTCATTTATCTCATAAGGATTCACTAGAGAACAGCCAAGTAGATGTAGAGACTTTAAGTTCTTTCATATGCATAGAATTTAAGAATTGCCCAACTATTAAACTTAGAGCATATAAAACTATACCGCCTTGCCTTTAATTGAATAACCTTTAGTTCAACTAATAATGTTAAAGGTATTCTACCTCTCCTTTTGTTGATATTCACTTCCTTTCCCCTGTTTTTATTCCTTTCTTCTGTTTTGGTTTTTTATGTTACTGGATCTTTAATGTGAATATAAGATACACGTATGTAGTTAGACTTTTTTACTCGTTTGGCTTGGCTCGGTTTTGACAGTACTAGGGTTTGAACTCAGGACCTTGGGTAGCACTTCTTTCCCCACGTGTTGTAGTGTTTAAGACTGTGGAAACTAGTTGAACCCCAAATCACAGTAGGGTGTGTCTGGAATAGATCAGGCCACTCCAGCCTGGAGGCAGCAGGGAGTGAGCACCAGTGCTGCTGGTAGGAAAAGATGTGAGAGCGGTCAGACTTTACCTAGGTTTACTGATGAGAAGCCCAGGAGAGCCCAGGCCAGATTTAAGACACCAAGCCAAGGAGCTTCCACTCCTGGGAAGAGGTGAGGGGTCCTCAGGAAGCCACAGCCCCTGGGGAATGCCATGGCGGAGTGGCAAGGAAGCCCTCCAGAGGAGAGAAGGGGCTAAGTGCTGCTCCCGATCCTCCTGCAAGGCTTATGAGTGCTTGAAGGGCTTCAAAGGAGCACACAGAGGTCTATGAGCAAGCCAGCTGGTTGGCACGGGTTCTTCCTTAGTATTAAAAACTCAGTCTAAAAAGTGAATAAAGCACAATACAAAATTACTTATGTGAAAATCGCTTTATGGATTTTCAAAAAACGAAATTGGATACTGAGCAGTTTCTTCTGATTTCTTGGCGTGTTACAGGACCACGGGCCTTACAGAATTAGGACTGGAAACCTGAACAAATGAATCAGAACTACATTCTAGGTGTGATAGAAAGATGATTCGGTGGTTGCTCTGTGTCCTCTGTCCCAGGGTCTTCCTATAGGCCTCGTGGTCAGTTGGTTCTGACACCCAAGCCTGAGTAGGAATCGGCTTGAGATGGCCGATCTTGTACGATTTTGAAATGAAGTAGTCTGCTTTGGATCTCAGAGCATGCAATTGGACAAAGTATTTTGGTTTTCCCTTTTCACTCTAGGAAGCAACATTAGAGGTCATGATATATTCGTTTGTGGAATTAAACTGCAGGGCTAAGGAGATGGCCCAGTGGCAGAGAAATCTCCTAGCCATGTACCAGACCATGAGTTCAAACCCCAGCATTTGGAGTGGGGGGGAGGGAGAATAAGGAAATCAAAGAGGTAACTACCAATTTTATATCAGACAACGTTACCATTCTGTTGTTTTTGTTGCTAAGGTTCCGATGGCAAGCATTGTGCCACATTACCAATGTACATTTTTAATAAAGCCAACAAGGAATTTGGAAAATGTCCTGTGGTTTGAGCAAACACATGCTGGCCAAAGAATTGACGTTATCTTGTTTTAAGAACAATGTTTTCAAAGAGTGGGGTTTTAAAGAGTCCTTCAGACAGCTGGGCATGTTTATAAAGCTAAGTAGCTTAGTCATACAAGGAAATGAAATATTTTTCAACATTTTTGTGTTTGGGGACAGCCAAGATAAAATGATAGTTGGTTCAACGTTGCTGGCTTTTAATGAAATTTTATTCTTGTAAGAATATTGATGATACATATTTAAGTGCAAACAGATCATTTAATAATAAAAGGGTGAGTGAATTCATGTGTTTCACATGAACCACAGTATTGGGACATACCACAGAGACTTTTTGGAGCTATATCTTTTTTAAAATTATGCCTAAATTACATATTACATATAATTATACATATAGTTTTAATTATATAGCTCTAATCAAAGGATAATTTATAATTATGTAAGTATACCTTTTGTGAAATAAGAATGAATGCCACGGGATGCCTATCATATGCCAGGCCCTGTTCTAAGGGCAAGTGTCTAATAACAAATGCCTAAAGGGAAAATTGGATGCAGTGGAATCTAACAAATACTAATTCTCGTTGCACAAAAATCACTATGTGGTAGATAGTTGCTTCACCTAACGCTCATTTGTGACAGATTCCAGTATAGCTCATGTCAGGCCGTCAATAAGTGGAATGTCAGTGGAGGATATTCCTGATTGGCGGAATTAAGCCACTCTAGTCTACCCAGCATCTCTGGCTTAAACCAGGAATCTATCCTGACCCCTTCCTCCTGGGTACTACCTCATGCTTGCGTCTGGGGACCCCTTGATGGCACTGATAAGAGCCTTTGCTTCCAAGTAGATATCTCTCTGTCAAGCTCCGAAGTATTCGTTTTATTTTTCCCTGCTTCAATTTCTCCTAGCCTGAGAGCTCAGCAATGCAATAACCCCTTTTTACTGCTAGCTGTTTTATGTTTGGGAAGACCCTTTACAGGGCATCTACAGCTTCACAATTTAGAGGAAGCAGAAACCGTATCTTATGACCTAACCTGTGACCTATATTCCTTTCCCCTGGAGATAGTTTCAGATAAAACTTTAAGGAACCGGCCGGGAGTTTGGCCTAGTGGTAGAGTGCTTGCCTAGCATGCACGAAGACCTGGATTCGATTCCTCGGTACCACATACATAGAAAAAAAAGCCAGAAATGGTGCTGAGGCTCAAGTGGTAGAGATCTAACCTTGAGAAAGTCCAAGGACAGTGCTCAGGCCCTGAGTTCAAGCCCCAGGGCTGACCAAAAAAAACAAAAAACAAAAAACAAAAAAAACTTTAAGGAACCACATCTGGAGCTACAGTGTTGTGTTGCATCTTGAGACAGCTGAAGCCAGAGTTCTACCTGCCTGCTGGCCGCAGACACAATTCTCATTACATGGCCTTCCAGTGGCGGCCGATCTAGAGAAGGTTCTGGCCACCAGGACTGATGCAGTGGTGGACAAAGACAGTGGAGCGGAGCTCGCGCTCGTTCTGTGCAGGCTCATTTCTGCAGTGATCTCCACAGTGATGTGGCACAGGGAACACAAACAGCTGGTGATAAGGACCGCGTTGGCTTGCCTCAGGGGGCCAAGGGACGTTCTGAAGCATTCGGAATCCACTCTTAAATTCCAGACTTCATTTTGTATTACTGGTATCTGAAGCAGACTTTGTCATTTCGAGCTAGGTTTCCATTTCATCAACACCTGTCACTATTCCTTGCAACCTACTTTTATTACCAACTAGTGAACTAAGAGCTGGAAACAGAGTTGCTTCACTTCCGCCAGGCTCTTTGTGAATGGTAACATCCTCCCCACCCCTCTTTTTTTTAATTTTAGTGTATATTACAAAGTAACAGTGTGTTGCAAAATGCTCCATTTTATTCTTCATTACCGCATTTGCTTTGTAAGTTTTCCCAGTCGTGAAGATGATTTATAGTTTCAATTTGATATGTGCACTTGCCTCATCCTTTTATTGCATTAGTACCTAATGCAGTTCAGAGCGGTGCCTTGCTCACATTTCTGGGTACTGGATCATTCTTTTTTATTAAATTTGCAGGTCTGCAGATCCACTGCCACTTTCCTACTAGATGGTTTGTCCCAAAAGAGAGGGCTGCCACTCGTAGCCTTGCCACCAGCATGTCAACCTTATCAGAGATATTAAGCAGGGAGGGGGGGGAGATAACTCTCAGTGTTCAATATTATGCTGTGATAAAAGTCCATGTCTAATAGGTCCAAACCTTATGAGATCACAAGTCATCTCTAGAGCTGAAATGTACCTCGTATAAGTCACACTGCAGACAAATATCTGTGGCCTTGCACCCCAAGCTTCAGCAAAGTGCAGGGGGGGGGTTGTTTATGTTTCTGTTTTTTTGTCATAGAACATGCTCCAATACTCATTATTGGCTCCAAGTCCTTTTTTTAACTTTAAATGCCGTCAAGCTAATTTCTTAGGATAAATTCTAACCAATGAGAATAAACCAAAACATAAGAGCATCTTAAAACTTCCCTGCTATCTGCATTTATTAAGATGAGCACAAATTATAACATTGCGAAGATGGCACCTTTGTTTTCTTTTGAAAGATTCACTTTGTGATGAACAGTAAGGGAGACATTTATCCTCTTTTCCTAACCACGTTTTAGTTGGACATGATTATTAACTTGTTTTAATGTTAAGACACTGAGGAATCAAGAGGCTAAGCAAGCATAGAACGTGTCTGAAGCGGCATGCCAGGATCCAAAGCGAGTCACTGGGTAGTAAAAAAAACAACTGTGACTGAAATCGATGATTTCAATGTTTCATAACTTACGTGTGTGAGCTTTTACTTTCCTTGAAAAATAATGAAGTTTGACTACAATATGTCAGAGCTGAGTGGAATTTGGTCTGCTGGAGGAGAAATGGACCCTTTCTAGAATGCCACTGTTGGCTTAAGTCGCTTATACCTTTTGCACTATTTAATAATTAGGGGATTTCCTGACATTTATGAAATCTGGCTTATTGGAGGGCTTTTGATTGTTTCACAGTATTGATTACTCTGGGGGAAAGTTACTTGTAAAATCTCCAAGCAGTTCAAGAATATGACATTAAAACGTACATGTTTCATGGAAGCCCCTTTGTACAACTACTTAAGGAGAATACAGAATTGTTTTAATGTGATAATAGAAGGATAATAAAAGGTTTTTTTCAAAGAATGTGAAAGCTCAGGAGACTCTTATCTCCAATTAATCACCAAAACACTGGAAGTGGCACTGTGGCTCAAGGGATAGGGCAAGTACCTTGAGCTGAAGAGCTCAGGGACAGCACCCAGGCCCAGAGTTCAAGTCCCATGACCAAAACAAACAACAACAAAAAAAAAACAAAAGAAGATGATTAGATCCAAATGTGTGCTACAAAGATTGTAAAATATATCTTCTTTTATTCTAATATCCTTTATTTTCTAGAAAAATTGTAGAATCCATCCTCTTATAGAGGCCCAGAAATCACAAAGCCACCTGAGTCTCTGGCTATGGCTCTGTAGTCACTGGGATAAAAGGGGAGGAAATAGCATGATGAATTGCCTTTTGATTCTTCTCTTCTCCAACTAGCAAAAAAAGAGAAGGAGAAAGAACTTAACATGAAAACAAATGGCCATGGGACAGAGCCACACAGATATTGTAAAGCAGGGAGAAAAAATCAGCACTGTGAGAATCCTTCGAGGCCTCTGCTTCTAAAACATGGCATCCATGACTCCATGAATCTGAACTTCAGTTTGGGCCCTGGTGGATGTTAGTAAATAACAGTTGTATGGAAGAAGAGCCCCCAGCAAGCAACCTCCTGCACGTGTGGTTGTGTATTTCCTAGAATGCTCCCATAACAAGTTTACATAACTGGTCCCAGGCTTTGACAACAGAAGAATGGAGTCCCATCCAGTCGTGATGTGTCTAGTAGAAAAGAATGTGTTCTATTTAGAGAAGGAGTGTTGGTATCTATTTAGGCAGGAAACAGAAGGTTTTGTAGGAATGTGGTTTCCCTGGCCCTATCCAAGGTTATAGGAAAGAGAAACCAGGGCAAGCGCAAATTTGATCATTTCTACCCTATCTTTGAATCACAATTTCAGCATTTACTGAAAATGCTGAAATATTCTTTTTTTGTTATGACTTTCTTTTTTTCATATATTTTTTATTGTAATTAACAGAAGGGTTACATTATATTTGCCAGATAGGAGGTGCATTAATTCACATACATTGATACCCTTTCTCATTGTTTTGTCTATCAGTATTTTTTCATCTATTTTTTATTGTAATTAATAGAAGGGTTACATGATATTTACCAGATAGATGGTGCATTAATTCCCATACATTGATACCCTTTCACATGTCTTGGTCCCCATTTCCCTCCCCCCCACCCCCACCCCACATCTTGTTTTCCCCCCTTCCCTATCCAATTTCAAATAACCAAATACAAATATATCTGATATATCAGGTAACAAGTGAGATACTGTAACAATATGAGATAACCAAGGGACAATGCTGAAATATTCTAATTTCTGACCATTTCCTATATTTCCCAGACACTTCTCTTTGAAATGCAGCTATGCATTTGTAGTCTTCCCTACACGGAAGTTTTGTGGAAATAATATTTAAGTTCTATACATCCTATGAATGGGTAGAACAGGCCAAGTCTGAGCATTCTGTTTCTGATTTTACTGAAACAACTATATTTGCCCAGAAGTGAATGTTTTTATGAATTCTTGCTTAAAGAATTAATGACATAATCCATATATGAATAGGCAAACCCCTTCCAGAAACCTTTCTTTGCCACCCCTGGAATATAGACTGGCATATTCCCTTCATCAGAAGGACCCTGGACTTTGGAGATGGAGGCAGAAGAGTTTGCAAGTTTGAGGCCAGCCTGTGCTGCAAGGCCAGACGTGGCTGTATCAAAACAAGAAGGAAAGAGAGAAGGAAGAGAAGGGGCAGCGAGGGGAGGAGAAAAAAACGAGGAAAGAAAGGGAGAAAGGAAGGAAGGTCCAGATGTCAGTGTCCTGTGGCCCAGCTCTAGTCTCAAATATACCATACGTTCTGTCTTAGAAAACACACTCTCTACTCTCTGTGAATTGCCTGTTTCGTGGGAAGATTTCTAGTTTTCCTTTCCAAACAGGTTTGTGTTGGCTTCTTAACAGCAAAGAAATTGTATCTGAATATTTTCTTTTATGCCTGATAATCAGACTGTATTTCTCAATATAAATAAGTCACAGAATTTCCCACACATGACTTGATCACTGAGGCAACCTTTAAATCCATGAACAAGTTGTCACACATCTGTACTCGATTTTCTAAGAAAGAGTGTTTGATCTGCGTTCTGTAGTCTGCGTTTACTAAGTTCCTGAGGGTAGTCAATGAATATAATACAGACGTAAGGAAAGGTGACCTTTCTACCACCATTTCAGGAGGGGAGAAGGAGAGAGAATGGGTGTGTGAATATCAGAAAATGGGGTAAAGTATCTCCGAAGGGGCAGTCTTATTTCTTCCAATAGAAATTGAGTTTTAGGGTTGTATTTACATGTTCTGATCTTTTTGGTTTGCAGTTGCCATCCAAACTTTTCTTTTTCTAAGGATGTTTACCCCAGTGATTGTCTGTCTTTTATTCCTGGTTTATACCACAGCTTGAAGCTTTGCAGCTTGAAACCTGGAAATCAAAAGGACTACAGAAACTCCCTGAAACTTTGCTGTGTACTCTATTCCTCTTTTAAGTAACTCTCATGTGCACATCACTTACTGGTTTGTCAGCTAGCCACTGAAATTTAGCTTGCTTTCCTGATATTAATAAGGAATTTCTGCAACATTTACCTAAATAAGAAAAAGCCTTTAAACCCATTCATCCCACCTTCTTATGCATTATATTATTTTTTATGTAATTTAAATTTCACAAACTGTCCTTTAACTTTTAGTGAAGATGTATATCAGACTGCTCATGTTAGCAGTTTTAAAGTGTGCCTTCTTCTACAATAATGCTAACACATGGGGGTTTAAATACTATGCAGCAATAGCTAGGTCTGCAAGAGCAATGGTAAAGCTTCAATAACCGATGGCATTGTTGATCTCCCATTGATGGTCTTTCCTTTAATATTGTAGGAATGACAAGAATTAGGCTACTACCAGCTCTCAGGAAAAATGGAGTCTACTTTTACAGCTGGAAATAATTTAATCTTTGGCATACAGCTCTTTAGCTTTCTATCTTGAGAAAAAAATGCTCTTTTAGATCCAACAGTTTATTACAAAAATGATTCAGGCTTCTGTTTACATGATGTAAAAAAATATCCAAAGTAAATGATTTTTTTAATTGGGAAACTGGGACCAAAACTCCTTCAAAGCAATTTGGAAATTCCAAGGCTTCTTGAGGTATTTTGTTCCCCGCAGAAGCAAATGCAATTTTCCTGCTCTCATCAGATTAAGTCTGTGTTTTCTGTCTGCTTTTGATGTTTTCTAAGGGAAAGGGAGGGAGTGATGGAAGGAAGGAAGGAAGGTGAATAAAGAAAGGAAAAAAAGAGAATGAAAGGAAAAAGAAATAGAATACTATGTATATCTCTTAAAGTAAATAAGGGCAGCTAACCAGCCTGTAAATTCTTCATTAATCAACAGTACTTTGTCTTTCTTCTATAATAAGGACTAGCATACAAGATATACAATGACCACTGATGAATTTGTGTTAAGCAGTGGGTCAAGGTCAAGGACATGGGCCCTTGAACACCTGGAACTCAGATAGCCAGACAAAAGTGTGCTTGCTGGAAAACTCAAACCAGCAGTCTATAACTGGCAGCAGTTTTTGGCTAAAGACCTTTTAGAGTAAGATAGACAGATTTTATTTTGAACTATGCTGTGCTGTTCAGTACTGAGGCTGAATGATTGAATGTTGAATGATTTCATCATTAATTTAACTGAATGCTATCTGAGCCAATATTATCAATGTTTTTTCAGAGAAAGTTTTATATTGGCAGTTATCACAATTATGTTATAACTAAGATTTTCCTTAACAAATCAAAAATGTAAAGTTGTGACTCATTTACTGTGGAGACTCACTAACCAACAAGTGACTTTCAGACAAACGGTTGATGTTCTGACATAAACTTGGCATATTTTTTAACCTTAACGTGCTTGCATGTTATTTCCCAAGTGCAAGATAATCTTTTATGAAAACTTGTTTAACTCTATATATAATTTTAATATCTGTAAGTAGTAGGAGAGTTTAAGTAGTTATGAAAATTTTTGAAAACACATTATTGTCTACCAAAAAAACCCCAAAAGTCCAAATTCTGGCTCAGCATGAGTAGGTGACACTTATAATCTTGACGGCCCAGGAGCCTGAGATCTGCAGGATTATGGTTTCAAACTAGCCTGGATAGGAAAGTCTAGGTGACTCCATCTTCAAAATAACCAGCAAAAAGCCAAGCTGGACCCATGGCTGAAGTGATAGAGCACCATTTAAGCAAGCAAGCTGAGTAAGCATGAGGCCCTAAATGGAGACTTGAATTAAGAAAAAGTTCAAGGGGCCGGGAGTTTGGCCTAGTAGTAGAGTACTTGCCTAGCATGCATGAGGACCAGGGTTTGATTCCTTGGTACCACATAAAGAGAAAAGCCAGAAGTGGTGCAGTGGCTCAAGTGGTAAAGCTCTAACCTTGAGGAAAGCCCAAGGAAAGTGCTCAGGCCCTGAGTTCAGTCCCCAGGACTGGCAAAAAAAAAAAAAGATAGAAAGAAAGAAAGAAAAAGAAAAAGTTCAAGAGAACTATGGTACAACTATCTATCTACATAGATAGATATAGCTATGTCAAATTTATTATACAGAGAGATAGATAAGTTCAAATTCCAAGTCTAGAAATTTACATGCCCTCAACTGTCTTTGGGGGCCTCATCTTTTGGTTATTCATTCAACAAGCTGTCCTAGTTCCTATTATATTCCAGAAACATGCAAGTATAGCAATGAATGGAACAAGCACAGCTCTATGTACAAAATTTAAAATAAAATACCACTAACATATAAAGGGCTTCTTCAGTTGTCCTTGTTCTTAAAGTTTCTGCAGCAATCACCACAAAAAAAAAAACATGACATTTACATAACTGTCACAACTTTGTTTATGATCCTCTCTTAGTCCTAAGTGCCTCCCTACTTCAAATTCACGTGCTATCTCTAAGCAGAACTTTCCCTTTTTAAGATGCCATAGAAACATGGTCTCTGAGATACAGCTCCATTACGTATTGCATTGCTTTCTTTACTCCTGGGGCCTGAAGCCAGGGTATTAGGAGTGGTTTGTGCTATCTTAGATACTGAACAACCTTCCCTAAGTGAAATGGACACCGTGAAAGTATCTACAGAATGTGTGCCTTTACTAATGATGCTACTTTTCGGCTCTGAAGCTTCCATTACATCCCATCAGATACCATATCTGCTGTAGGGTGAGTGGACGAGTGGACGTAGACCCACTGGCCGCCGAGGACATTGCCCCAGATACAGCAAATAATGCGATCTGCTCTCTGAGGCTGCTCAGATTCATTTTTGCTCTGCAGTGAAAAGGGTGCCCCAGGTGTCTCCTCTGCATGCTCATTCTGTTTCTGTGTTTATGGGGGCGCAGAGAGACTTACATCGGCAGACACTTTATAAATGTATTCCCTTGCTGTTTTAAACCATTGTAGCTAGGAACCAAGACTTCCGATCATCTCTTCCAGGCCCTGTCTTTAGCTCTTCTCGGCATATAGCCTCCATATTTTGAGGAACTGCCAGACTGATTTCCACAGGGCTGGTGGTGGTTCACATTTTCACCAACAGCACACCTTCACACCTTCAGTAGCCCTTGTTAGCTTCCACGTGTGTGTGTGTGTGTGTGTGTGTGTGTGTGTGTGTGTGTGTGTGTGTGTGTGTGTTGTTACTTGTCAGAGCCATCCTGGTTAGTGTGAAGCACTAGCTTGCAGTCCTGGTTTGCTTTTCTCTGTCAATTACTGATACTGATGGATGGGTTACCTTGGACATGCTCATAGTTTACGTAGGAATGTTCTCTAGCTGGTCTGCTGAGGCATGAGGGCATGAGTAGCCATGGCTGCTTCTCTGTCATATAACCAGCAAGGCACAGACAGTGACTAAGATCTTCCATTCTCCATGAACCAATAATGAGAGTAAGGAGAATGTTTACGATTTCTTTTGTGCACTAGAACTTCATATTGTGTTCCATATTGATTACTGATCCCGCATAATGTGTTCAAGGTATTCTTATTTAAATGGTCCCAAAGTTGAACACGGGTCAGTTTAGTGTAGACGGTCCTGAGTGTGTGAAGGGGGAAATGTCTGGCTTCCGGGGGGTTGGAGGGGGGCTTGGCGGAAGAGAAGCCCCATAGACAAGTCTGGAAGTGGCTTGGCATTGCATGGCGAGAGTCTGTCTCTATACCTTACCTAGGGAATGGCATACTTAGCAACCAGTGTAGGAAAGAGGGATAATGTGTGTATGTATTTTTCTAGGAAAGATGGGCATTCTGTGGTGTCTTCAGAGTCTCCTGTCGCAGGGAATATCTGTATATAAAGTCAGCTTCTCCCTCAGAATTCTGCTCCATCTTGGATGCCTTCAGGAATAGCTGTTAATACCCAGGCCATCCAATTCTTATGATCAAATATTGCCTAAGTACTGAAGTCTTTTTAAAAAAGGTCCATTAATGATTATTTAGCATATTTTAAGAAATTATGTGGGTTTGGGGAAATGTAATGGTTATTTTCAGTTGCTGACTTCTGAATCTTAATGTCATTATATCAAAGAGAGCCCAGTATATCACTGGCTGCCTTTAAAGGCATGGATTTCACTGGCAGAGTTTATTTACTTTTTACATGAAATAATATTTTTTACTAATGGAAACCATGAAATAAATTGAAATGTCAAGAATACCCTGGGCAATTACATCGTGTTTTAAATTTTAAAAAGCATTTCATTTTCACCATTTTTCCCAACACCAACACTACTATTCAGAACCTCAACAGTTGGTACTTGAAAATAAGTTAGATTTATATGTAATTCTAAAAATTAAAAAAATGGTGCTAAAGAGCACAGTTCTGTATGACACTTCCCCCCTTTTTAATGTGTGGGTTTGTTTTCTTAGTGTCCTTTAACTGACAGAGAAATTCATACTCCATTTGTCCAGCAAGCCATAAAGCTGGAATTTCCTAAGGATACTGCTTGTAAGGATTATGGCAAAATGCCAGAATTTTCCAGCGGGGAACAGGCTTCTATTTTTTTTTAAACTGTCAAGCTGCTGGCAAAACCAAGCACTCTAGTTAAATGACTAAGCAAATGGTTTACGGGCATGCCCAGAGATTTCTCAGCAGGAGCCATAGAGAGAGCTGGCTGAATCACGGAGCTTCATTTATGGCCATGTCTAGCAAAGATTAATCACCAAGGATTCGGACTAATTCCAGCCACTATCTCTTAATGAATGTCAAATGCGGACCCATCAGTCTTTTTTTTTTTCCTACATGACATTAGTCACATCTGAATAGAGCAGTTGTCTAGAGCTCCATGCAGTAATATGATTAATTCTGCAGAGGGTTTGGGTTCCAGCTTGTCCCAGCCCTGTGTGTGCAGGCTGAGAAGTGAGATTTCAGTGGTGTTTATCTCAGTAGCAGAGAAACCTCAGCCCTGGACTCCATCACCTGTCACATTCTACCTTTAACTTCCTGTCAGGCTTACTGTGCACAGGAAACACATCAAGCAAGGCCAGGTTGAAAAAACATGTTTCAAGCTCATTAACTAATGGTATTTTAAAACATTAGGATAGAGGTCGAAAGCCAGTGTCTAATACAGATGTCTGTGAAAATAGACAACTAGACTATTAAATAAATTGAAGTAAATCCTATCATCGGTGGGTGGGGAGGGAGGGCGCTGTGCCATACCACCGCTCAGGCCAAGGACAGTGGAGCCATGCCTGCCTTCCCACACCTGCCGCAGGTTTCTCCAGTGTCCAGCAGGTAGCAAACGAGAGGGAGGGGACAACCAGAGAGGCATTCCAGTCCACCAGGGAGAATGGTGCATCTTTTCCTGACCAAGACTTGACCACCCGGCCACGTTTAATTGCAAGGGAGACGGGGAAATGGGGTCTAATTGTTTACCAAGAAGAGAAGGCAGGTTAAGACCCCAGATACTCAATCACTGTCATGGAAGCCAGAGAGAAGAACTGGAGCAGAACATGCCCCCCCCTTCCCTCTCCTTCCCTCCCTCCCTCCATCCTTATTTCCTTCTCTCTTCCTCTCTCTTTTTCCTTCTCTCTCTTACATACCTATCCAGTCTCTCCATGTTTATGTTGATTGATCGATCCCATTTAAAAAGCAAATTATATACGTTAGAAAACATATAGCTATTATCTCCATAACACTTCAAACCAACCTTCTAATGATAATTGTGCATTCCAGATACTTTTGACACTAAACATGACTTACAAGCGTGCCTTACACCTTTTGAACCAAACTCATTCTAGAATCAACAAACACCCCTCCATGACCACATTGTCTCCCCCCCCCTCTTTTGTGGGTCATGGGGCTTGAACTCTGGGCTGGGCTCTGTCCCTGAGTGAGCTCTTCACCTCAAAACTACTGCCCTACCCCTGGAACCATAGCACCACTTCTTGTTTTCTAGTGTGTTAGTTAGACGTAAGAGTCTCACAGTCTTTAGTGCCCAAGCTGGCTATGAACCAAGAGCCTCAGATCTCAGCCTCCTGAGTAGCTAGGATTGCAGGTGTGAGCCCCTGAGCCTTGCTATGACCCACATTCTCAACATCTGAGGAGTTTTAATGTCCTGAATTGTCTGTGACTCTTCTCGCTAAGGAGGGATGTTTGCATGAGCAGCTGACAAGATTGCAGTTGGCTTTTGCCTGTCTTTGCTCTTCCCACGTTGAAGATGAATTGAGGCCTGTTGATGGCATACAATTCAGATTGGCTTTTGGAGATAATAATTTTCAGAACTGATTCTATGTCTCTATGAAATTTTGAATGTATTATATACATTGTCCAAGATATTTTAAATTTAATTGCGCATCTTTTTTTTGGTAGTGCTTGGGTTTGAACTCAGGGCCTTGCACTTGTTAGGTTATTATTCTGCCACCTTCTTTTTCATGTGGCTGCTAGAGATTTTCAAATTTTGTCTGTGCTTCTTTTGTGTTTGTTGAGCAAATGGATGAAAGAAGTTGGTTAGTAGTCTTGACGTATCTCTTCTTACTCCCAAAGTTGGCCTGTGATGAGTTTCATAATATCTACAAACACTTCACATTCACAATCTTACATCTCTGGAAGTGAGACATGACAGACAGAATCTAGATGCCTGCAGGGTAGGAAGTTAGCTAAGTGCTTTTGGCAATCACTCCACAGAATACAGTAATTTTCTTCCAGAAAATTTTTGTCATATTTTATTTAAGTCACGTAGGAACATTTTGACATACTGTGTACCAAAAAGCATTAGGAAAGAGTGGCAAAACTGTAATCAGCTTTCCTAATATGCTATTGGCTTTTCTCTAGAATGCTAGTCAATCTACTTCCCTAAGTCCATCTGTGACTCATTCACATGTGCAAAAGGACAGAGACAGTCCTGGGAGTTAGGCTGTGTTTGCTTTTTGCCAGAACTTTTGAACTTGCTTGGTGACTGAATGGTATTTTGCCTTTGGGTTGAGAAATGGACTGCAACTGGCAAAGTCAGCCGTGCAGAGTTGGTGGGGACATCACCTTATGCCCCTCTGTACGGAGCCAGGAAACCAGCAGTGTGACATTTCTAAATGTGCTTTGCCAGATTTTGCCTTTGTCACTCCATACATTCCACAACCACCCTCTAACGAAGTCCATATGTTCTGTTTCTGAGTGGGGCTGTGGAGGAAAGGGGCGTAAACTCGTGAAAGGGAACATAAGCTAACCGATATGGGGCGTCCCGAAAGCTGTTAGCCTACCAGCCTACAGAAACAAACTCTAGTGCCAAAAGATCTTACGGTTTGATTCAAATCCCACATCAGCGGATTGTCCCTGGTAACCACTTTCCCGGTGCTATTTGTTTCCCGAAGTTGGCACTGGTATTTTTTGCACCGTTGCTGGGTCTCCAGTTGTTTTTGCAGCACCATGCCAGCTTTCTACTAGGTTAACAGGGGAGCCTGTGTTGCAGTACGCCGTCACGTCGTGGTCGCTGACTTCAGGGATAAGGAGTGGCCTCCCGTTTTACTTGTGAGTCTCCACACTGACCGAGTTTACTTCCTTTTCCTTTAATGCACACTGGGGAGCAAGGAGCTGCAAAGTGGAGCTTTCCTCACTGCCTCCTTCCCCGTGTGGGCTTCCACCTGGAACGGTGGGACACACCTGTTTTCCCTTGGGGAGATAAGCATGCAGACCAAGTTAGTAAAGCACCTGGAAACACAGAGCACTGCTGCCTTTGAAGTGGAATTACCTGTAACGTTTACCGTAGGTCTTTTTTTTTTTATCGAATCCATATGTTTGGTGTCCACTGATGGCCCAAGGGACAAAATGTCCCAATAGAAAAGTGCAGAGGCAGATTTAGTGAGCAAGCGCTGTTCCTCTATCACCATTCAAGATCAATACCGTGTGTGTGTGTGGTGTGCGTGTGTGTGTGTGTGTGCACGCGCGCGTGTGCATGCGTGCATATGCTAGTCCTGACGCTTGAACTGGTGCCCACGTGCTACCCTTAGCTGTTTTGCTCAAGGCTGCTTCTCTACCACTTGAGTCATAGTTCTACTTCCGTCTTGTCCTTTGTTTTGGATATTTTGGTGATGATTGGGGATAAGAATCTCCCAGATTTTCCCAGGCTGGCTTCAAACCAAGATCGTCAGATCTCAGCCACCTCCTAAGTAGCTAGAGCTCTAGGCCTGACCCACTGGCAGCCATTTGTCCCTACTTTGATTTCTGGTGCCACACAGGAAGATCACTGAGAAAACAGAAAGGTTTTCCTTGATGAGCAAGTATTTTCTCTTAGGTTTAACACAGTGCACAGAAGTGTTCTTTGACTAACTCTGTTTGGGTTCTCCCTGCTCTTTTTCAGCTTTCTGTGTTCTTCTCTGCCCAGTTTTAGCGAGACTCCCCCAGAGTTGGCCAGACCCCCCCCACACACACACCGCCGGCAACTGCCTGGCTCTGAAGTCACACTTCCTCAGTGCTGTCGTCAGAATTAAGCCGAGCTCTCCAGTAAGGATCTTCTTTTCTACTCCTGTGAGAGTTCTAAAGAAAATCTGTTTTTACCACTCAAACTGCTAGCCAGTTCTAGTTTTCTTTTACTACAGTGTTTGTTTGTTTTCACATGAAATGAAAAACTCTAGCCAAGCCAGGCTCTCATCCCCAGCCCTCCATAGAGCCAGATGACAGAGCTTCAGGCACAAAGAGCTTCTGAAATAAATACATCACGACCGAACACACACTCTGGCCTTAGCCTGACTGACCAGCAGGCTGAGCTGAGGCAGGAAATGTATGGCCCGCCATATTTAGTTCCTCATTTTGCTCTATTCTCGGACCTTCCATGTTGTGCTTCACTGGTGATTCAGGGAGTGTTACAGTCTGATCTGGCCTTACAGTCTGAATTTGAAGGCTAATGATGTTGTTTGTATTCATGTGTTAAAGTTGTCTTCCTTAGAAACTTGACAGAGCACATCAGAAGACCAAGAAATCTTGCTGCTACAATTATCTAGAACTAAATTGCCTGTTATCAGAAAACCTCTCTAATTGGCTAGCATTAAAGAACATGAGCGAGACATTTGCTCTTAGCACACTTGGATGTACAGGAAGGTTTTCAATATGCATTTCCAGACGGCAGGCATTTAAGTCTCAGTTTAGTTCTTGAACATATGCTGGAGGCTTGGCAGAGAGGGCCGCCTCCTCTGCCACTGCTGCTCGTAATGCAAACCAGTACTCATTTCTAATCCTTGAGACAGCTCAACTAAGAAGGCACTTTAATGCACTGAGAAATTCTATTCCAAATGAAGACAGGTTTCTGTACTACAGAGATGGGGAAGTTGGTGAGACCTGGAAAGTGTTCTTGATCCTGATTGGACACCACTACAAATGCAAGGCAGGCATCGTGAGGGTTGGTTACCACACACCTCTAAAGGGTCATTTATACACTACGGATGAGCTAATGCAACATGCATGCTCACTTGACTATGTTGGATAGGAACAGCTTGAGGGGAGGGGCAGTGGGAGGGGTAAGTGGAAAAAATTAGGGATGGGTTAACAGTACTGAAAACCAAATGTATTCATTGTTAGGTCTGCCCAGACTCAGAGTTCAAGTGCTACAACCAACTACCACCACCACCACAACAACAAAGATCTTCCTTTACAAAGAATAAAATGGGAGGAAAAGGTAGGGCAATGAGGACTTTCAGGATGTGTTTCATGAGAGGGTTCCCATTTTCCTCAATTGGTACACACACACACACACACACACACACACACACACACACACACACACACACACACACACACACACACACACACACACACACACACACACACACACACACACACACACACACACACACACACACACACACACACACACACACACACACACACACACACACACACACACACACACACACACACTGGTGTGTATGGGAGGGGTCATTTATTTACCCAGTCTTAGCTAGTGGTCACATTTAGAGAGAGGAACACTAACTATTTGCACCTGTGCTGCAAGCGTCTGGAAGCCATCTGGTGTGATTGCCAGGCTCCGCTAGGCCTGGCTTGTCGGCCAGGGTGACAGGCCTCTCAGAATACAACCCTCCCTCCATCACCAGAAGCGTTCTGCAGACCCCTTGCATTAGGATTTAAACTGAGGCTTTCTGAAATAAAAGACTCTTTATTTCACAATAACTTCAAGACGATTGGCAGTGATTAATGAAAGAAAAGGATTTCTAAGGAGTAGCTGTACTCAAAAGGAATGAGGTTAACCAGAAATAGAGCCTTAGAAGATGATGAAGTCTTGAAGCTCAAGTTCACGTCAGAAGGGTTCTTTGTTCTTCGCAGCCACAAGGTACATCCCTTGACATGCTTCCAAAATTCCTTTCCCTCTAAGGAGATTTTTGTGCACGTGGATCTGAATCTTGGTGTTGTGAATCCTAGCACAGGGTTTCATAATCCTCTCGTGGAAATTGCCTTCAATCTCACTGAGACTAGGACTGATCTACTTTTGTTGTGATTTTAAAATGCAAGTTAAACACCAAGGAATGAACCAGAGAGAAAAAAGATGATAATAGGTGTCATAGTACTGTGTCAGGTCCTTTTACATAAATGATTCTTTTTAACCCATGCAGCTTTGCGCACGTCACACAGTGATATCACAAGTGCTGAAATGAGACTCAGTCAACTTGACTTCAAGGTCAGCAGTGAGACAAAGCACTCACTTTACCAGAAAAGGGAAACAATAATCTATGTAATAAAATAGTTAAAGTCCTATTTATCTTTAGGACTTTCCATTTACCATTTCCAAGTGCAGTGGACTTGGTAACGAAAAACCGTAAGAAGAAAAAACTGTGCCTAAGAGGAGAATGCTGTCCTGAGTTTGGGCATGTGTTTCAGAATCAGTCAAATGGCATGCTACTTGGAAAAGTAACCCAGTCAGGGACTGCATTCACTCACAGACATCCTGCAGTTTCCCTCCCTGATTCAGTTCAGTCCAAGTGAACCAGCGTTATTGAACATGCAGGAGGAGAGCACCAGGCAGAAAGCCGAGAGGAAGTGCAGAGAGATTTCTACCTGTGGGATGCTTGCAGTCTGTGGGGCAGACATACAGCAACAGCACAGCCCACAGCCCCAGGGGAAAGGTGGTGAGTGTGAACATGGATGATGGGGTGAAGATGAAATCTGGGAGAGAGGGAATCTGGATGTCTGTGAGAATCAGATTTTCTTCCCTTTCATCTAGAGGAAATTTCATGCAGGAGATACACTAGGAGGTAGGAGGAATTTGAGAATAAATGTTACCTATTAGTAGTAGATAATATTTCTTACTACATCACGAGGACCTAGCTAGCACACCATTCCCACAGGTATGCATCCTCTGTCCTCTCCTTACAGTTTGTAGGTGAACAGAACAAATGCCAGGTTGGCCTGATGAACCACTTTGTTCATGTGAATATTTATAAATCACTGTAGAAAGAAGGGCATCACACATGTAGAAGGAGGTTAATCAGGCATGTACAGGAGGAAAGACTGGTGTGAGGTCACTGGATGATATATAAGCTACATTTAGTTTGGTCAGACGACTTTCCACAGTGAATGGACCTATTTGTATCACCATGACCACGAACTTACAGTTGTCTCATGTTCTTATCTGCTTTTATCAGTATTTTCTTCCATAAATTCTACCATTTGAAAATAGGAAAGAAAATCCACTACTTGATGACTATGTAGTTTCCATTTCTCTGCTAGTTAATGGTGAGTATTCTTCCAAAATTGATACGTTAACACAACGAATATCAATGAAAGCCTACCCAGGTCATGGACATTCATACAGCATATATCTGTGTGTGTATTGAAAGGCCAATGTTAAATCTATAGGAAAATGCAAAAAGCTTAAGATGCATAGCCAAGACTGAATAGTGTGGACATCAACACGTGTAATACCATGCCTGTAATTTAGGCAGCACGTGATTAGTGCTAGGAAAGACAAATAGAACAATAGCCTAGCAGAGAGGCAATATCGTTCCCCAGAACCACTTGGTGTGGACTCTCCCATTTCAGTGTGGAGCCGAGAGGAGGGTATTTTAAATGAATTCTGATAAACCCACTGGATAGCCATGAGGGAGATAAGGGTCTCTGAAACTACCCTATGCCATATAAACAAAGAAGGTAAGAGAAATTAGAATTAGTGAACGCTAAAGCTATCTCTTGGAGAAAAGCCAAGTTGAATATCTTTGTAATGTTTGGAAAAGATTTTGTTACTAAGAAATAAACAGTACAGACCCTGGAAAGATTAGTGAAGTAGTCTTAACTTGGCAGTGTCTGCTTATTAAGAGTCCATTAAGAAAGTGAAAAGACAGGGCTGGGAGTTTGGCCCAGTAGGAGCGTGCTTGCCTCGCATGCAAAGACCCGGGTTCGATTCCTCGGTACCACATACATAGAAAAGCCAGTGGTGGCACTGTGGCTCAAGAAGTAGGGCAGTATCCTTGAGCTGAAGAGCTCAGGGACAACGCCCAGGCCCCGAGTTCAAGTCCCACTATCCACCAAAAAAAAAAAAAAAAGAATTTAAAAAACAGAAAGAAAGGACGGTCATCTAGTCATCTATTAGTAGAAGATATCCGCACTATATATATTCAGTAAACAGCATATATATATATATGAATTTCTACAATTTAAAAAGTGAACCCCATTAGTAAAATGCCTTAGACTCTAGGAAAAGAGGACACATTTAAAACACATTTCAAATGCCAATTATGGAATTTTAAAGTATATACTGAAATCTAACATGCTGAAATTCCAAAGCTGGGAGCTTTTTTTTTTTTTTTGCCAGTTTTTGGGCTTGGACTCAGGAACTGGGCACTGTCCCTGAGCTTCTTTTCTCAACACCAGCACTCTACCACTTGCGCCACAGCCCCACTTCCAGCTTTTTCTGTGTATGTGGTACTGAGGAATGGAACCCACCGCTCCATGCATGCTAGGCCAAGCGCTCTACAACGAAGGCACATTCCCAGCCACCGAAGTATGTCTGTCTCTTGATAGGAAAGCCTGTCTAATGAATAATCACCTCCTAGTGCATCTGGGATGGGATCCCGCCAGAGTGGCTGAGCCCTGATGGAATTTGGGTGGAATAATCCAGAATACATTTTCCATTCCCATTCACAACTTCCATTGCTTAGGGTTTTAACTTCGAGCTTTCATGTCCACTTGGGCAAATGGAAGTATTCTTAGGCTCATACACCACAGAGTGGAGAATTCTTCAGCCCTCATTCTTCACTGTTCTGAAGTCTTCAGTAGGGACTCCCCTACTGTTTGCTGATAGAAATGAAGATGGTGGCTCTAACTCTCCATGAGTCCAGCAAGACAAAGTGTGAGACTTTTCACAGAAGGTAGGGAGATATGAAATAGGCAGGCTGTAATGAGTGGCAGCTTATTCCTGTTAATGCTTTTACACACATGCACACACACACACACACACCTGAATACTCATCATCTAAAGGAAAAACCAATTATACTAAGTGCCTAAATGGGAGTATAGCCATTTGAGATTGCATATTATAATTTATAATTCATTCAGTATGCAAGTACACAAGTTATGTGACCTAAGATTGTGACCTAAAACTGTAACACTAGAAATGGAAACAGTTTAATTTTCTGTCCTCGTAAATCTAAGGAAATTCCTTATGTAACACAGCCCTTTTTTTTGTAGTGTTTTAAAAGGATACCTAGATAATAGAAAGCCATTTCCATTAATAATTCAATGAATTCCTGGTTTTGTAACTCGATCACTCAGAGGTATTTGAGGTATTGGAAAAGGGATAGGATTTACAAAGAGCCAAGAGTAAATTGAATACTAATTCCCAAACCTGTAACATCAAGCAGCCGGCAGTTCCGTGTTCCCGGCCGAGTCTTATCTGTGCATTGTACCTCCTGCCTGCTAGAAGGAAAGAGCAGTGTTGAACACAGTTATCCTGGAGTTCCATCAAACTCCTGTAGGACGTGGTTGCTGCGGAAGGAGAGGATGCAGTGAGGCACAACTCGTTTGGTTGGTGTTCTTTACATAGGGAGTGGGGACCATCCTCTCGTTGGGACATGACCTTGTCTTTGTTTGCTGTGTGGAGATTTTGTTCTGTTTTGTTGTTTGGGTGGTGGTGATGGTGGTTTTGGTGAGGAAAATGGAGAATAAAAAAAGCGATAGGCCGGACTCCATCATCAACAGGCCTGGTGACTGTCGGTTGAGGAATAGCAGGGGGCACAGACGTTTCCTTGGGCTTGGAGGTGATACGAGGGACTGGATTTGGGGGTGCCTTTATAGAGGGCTTAACAAGGAAGGAGAAAATTTTAAAATATGGATTAGGTCTCACCCAAGGTGGTGTCCTTGGCCAGGCCGGTGGAATGCTCCGCCTGGCTCTAGGGGCTGTTGTCCCCTGGGGACCAAGGGCGGTGTCCTTGACCAGGTGGCAGATGGAGTGGGCCTGTGGACAGGCATGTGGTCAAGCCTGTTCATGTGCACCTGGTGTCCTGCTAGACCCGGGGGCTAAGGCAGGAAGCGATCCTTCAGGCTTGAGACAGGACCTCAGGACACTGTGATCTGTGTGGCCCAGGCTGGTCTCCAGTGATGACTCCTGAGCCGTGGAGTTACAGGTATCTGCTATCTTACCAGGCTCTCTAATTTTACATATAAGTGTAAGAAAATAAAAATATGAGTAGAATGCCACTCCAGGCTTATTGAGATACTTAAGGTTACCAAATATCAAGTGAGTCGTAAAAACATTATGATTTTTAGACCTGGCATAGACTTTATAGATTATCTAAAAAGTTCACTTACCTATAAACAAAGAGGTTGAGTCTCGGAGATATTTACTAATTAGGCCAAAGTTACACAGCTAATGGGGGAAAAAACCAAGACACTACTCTAAGTCTCCCAAATTCTTATTGGGCACCTTTCATTTTCGAGGGAAGAGTTAGTTATTTTCTCAGCTTGCATGTAGAAGATTCTCAGTATCTCACATATAAATAAATGTGAATGCGCAATAAATCTGTCATATTGAAATAAAGGTGAGAGCTATTGCTTTCCAGCTCTTTCTGTACTTCAGGTGTGTGAATGTATGAATCACTTAGAACTAGACTATAAAAAGAAGAGATGGTAATTTATTATTACCTCAACTCCCTTCTAAATTTAGGGAATCATTATGTTACTTTGAAAACCAAAAAGTCATAAAATGCAAAATGAGCAAAGGCTTTGAAATGCCCTTTGGAAACAACTATTTTTTCCCTGCTAGGGATTACTTTTCTCATACATTTATAGCTTTCTTTGGTACAAGTATCGATATTTTAGACTAAAACTATTTTCAATACACGTGTGTGTGTGTGTGTGTGTGTGTGTGTGTGTGTGTGTGTGTGTGTGTGTTGCTACTCCCGGGAAATGATTTGAACTCAGGACTCAGACACTATCCCTGAGCTTTTTTCCTCAACTCCACAGCTCTGACTCTTGAACCACAACTCAACTTCAGGCTTGTCAGTGGTTAATTAGAGATAATGGCATGTACTTTCCTGCTCCTGCTGCAATTGCAGGCATAAGCCACCAGCACCTCTTTCAAGAAAGAGGTATCTATATCTGATTTGTGGATCATCTTTTAATACTCTTTTTTTGCCAGTCCTGGGGCTCTAACTCAGGGCCTGGGCACTGTCCTCGAACACTTTTTGCTCAAGGCTAGCTCCATGCCACTTGAGCCACAGCACCACTTCCAGCTTTTTCAGTGTGTATGGTTCTGGGGAATTGAACCCAGGCCTTCATGCATGCTAGGCAAGCATGCTATCACTAGGCCACACTCCCAGCCCATCTTTTATACTCTTGGGGAAAATGCATAAATAAATGCATGGTTCTTTGAGAACTGCAGCTAAAAATATTAATCTCCCAAATGCTTCTTAATGTTTGAGAAAATAAATTATTTCAGTATAATAAATGATTTCAGTAGCAGGAGCCCAGAATGCCGCCTTATTTCCTTGTCTTGGGAAATAGGTAAAGGTGTTGGCAGAGCCAGTCTCAGATTCCCAAATGTCAACGTAAACAGCCACCCATTGCCTGAGAAACCGCATCCAGTGTAATCTTGGTTACTAAGAGAATTAAAGGAGATGAACTTGACATTCATCTATGGTTTTAATTGTATTCCCTTCCTTTGTTCCATGTTTCCAGATGTTACATTCTTGGGTTGGGTGATTCTTATTGCTGTTACACAGAGGGAGGGGTTAGTTGGTTAGTTAGTAGGAGAATGCAGGACTGACAGCCAAATTAGCCAATCAGAGACAAAAGAGAAATGATAAAAATGAGTAAAGGTGTTATGCATCATCCTTAATCCTTACTCTAGCCTTTGGAAACAGAGATTCAATGAAAGGTAAGTCCCAAGAAGAAAGTACTGTTAGAAAGAAAAATAGTCTGGCTGTTCAAAAACGTTGAGAATTAAGTATGGTAACATGAACCATGGGTTGGTTGACACCCACCCACATTCTCAGCCACACCTGAGAACTTCAGCAGACAGTTTTCCTGATGGTTTTCAAGAGCTGTGATTCAGAGGCGAAGCAGCCCTGGGTAGTCTTCCACATCTCCTACAGTTGTATGGTAGGAATTGATCTTAAAGGCCCATGCCTGGCTGTGTAGAACTATTGTGTATTATGTCGCTGTTTCCTCCAAACATGCCAGGCCTTGTTTTCACCAGGGTTTTCAAAATTTAGTCTTTCAATCATTGTTTAATTATTTATTGTATCTTTACACAATAAGTGGTAAGTAATTTTGTGCCTGC
This sequence comes from Megascapheus bottae, assembly GCF_031878675.1. Classification (NCBI taxonomy): domain Eukaryota; kingdom Metazoa; phylum Chordata; class Mammalia; order Rodentia; family Geomyidae; genus Megascapheus; species Megascapheus bottae. The sequence continues at coordinate 26,926,421 of NC_143531.1, forward strand.
TCAAGAAATACATCTCTGCTAGGCAAAAAGTGATGTCAGCTCCCCTAAATAAATCACAGTGTTTCAGAGTGAAGATGGTCAACCTAACCTACTGTGTGTGTCACACAGTGATGAACTGACCTACTGTGTGTCACACAGTGATGAGCTAACCTACTGTGTGTGTCACCCAGTGCTGTGGCACTAAGTATATCATGAATATTGTAGATATTATTTCCCTTGTGGAGTGTAGAAAGATCAATAAAAAGTTTAAAAGTTGCTGGGCACGTTGGCTCACGCCTATAATGCTAGCTCCTGAGCAGGCTGAGATCTGAGGATCGCCGTTCAAAGCCAGCCCCAGGCACTAAAATCCATGAGACTCTTATCTCCAGTTAACCACTAAAACACCAGAAGTGGTGCTATGGCTCAAGGAGTAGGGCGGTAGCCTTAAACTGAAGAGCTCAGGGACACACCCAGGTCCAGAGTTCAAGTCCCATGATGACAACCAAAAAAAGTTTAAAAGTCATAGAAGATATTGTTGAGGTTGCGAAGACAGACTTTATTGTTGAGAAAATGGTAGCCCAGTGAGGAGAAATGGGGTGCCTAGAGTAGCAAATCCAGGGCTACAAGAGCCCACATGCTGTCCAGCCTTGTCTCTGAGCTCATCTCCACTACATGACCACCGCCTCGCTAGGCTGCAATCCCTCTTCCATCTGTGGTCTTCTCTTGTGGTCTGGCAGCAGACCTGCATGAAAGGTTTAGCCATTTGTCCCTGGGATTAGGCCCAACAGTACCCTGTTCAGTGCAGGCCCAGGAAGGAGACACATGCTCTGATCTGAGGACGGTGTGTAGAAACTCACAAGGGGAGTGCCTTTATAAGACAGAAATAGCCAGTGTTGACATAACCATGCTGGACCTAAGCTCACAATCATTCCCAGGGATGAAGCTTAAGAGGCTGGGGAGAGGAAGGAGGCGGGTGAGGCAGATGGATTGAGGGCTGACATCATACGTCTGTTCTTAGAATGAGAGGCTGTTGATGGGGATTTTCATGATAGGATTGATAACCTGACCTGGGGAAAGTGAGCCAAGCCAGTGCAGGCCCGCTCACATGCTCCTTTGTTCAATGGAAACCCTGGATAAAAAGCATTTCTAATGTACAAATTTAACTCTTCAATGCAGCTTTTACTATATAATCATCTGTAATGGATTCAATTGCTTTCTCTAGATGGATATTTTGTTTTCTAAACCTAAAACAGAATTATCAAGCCATGAAAAGATTTCAGGCAATGCATGAGACTGTATCATAATTCTAGATAGTTATCTTCACACACGCACACACACACACACACACATACACATACATATATGTACATCAGTTACTTTGAACCCATTAGTTCACAAATACTATTCATTAGCATGAAAAGAAAATCTACAATGAGTGCATTAAAAAAAGTAAAGTGAATGATTTTAAAGAAAAAAATGTGGGAGAATGTTATTGTTATTTGCTTAAAAATTCTCTTTGACAATAAGCATGTTTACATTATACAGTAAAATCAGAATAGATTTAAATGGTTGATATTAAGATTTTGAACTGAACATTCATAAACAACCTGATTTTTCAGTAGCCTTTCCTGGTCTTTAATATAAAATCCCTATCCCCTATTTCCTTCACTAAATGTATTTATCCTTTTGTTTACTTTAATATAAATATATATTCAGTAATTTTAGATTTCAGAGGCATAAAACATATTCTTTAAAGTGCCAAAAAGGTGGAAAATTACAAGGAATTAGTCTTAGTCTTAAGTTATGTTTTACCTTCTTAAAATTAAGAATGGGAAATGTAACTCCTATATAATAGAAGATAAAAAGGTGGTAAAGAAGGGAGTCAGGAGGCAGTGAAGAGGGAGTATTGGAGGAATGGATAAGAACCAGGGAAATACATCCTGGAAATGGTCAATATAAATCCCCTTCAGGGATAGGAACAGAGCAGCACACGAGGGACAAAAGAAGGAAAGGGAAAGGAGAGGTGGGAAGGGAGGAGTGCAGGGAGAGGAAAAAAAACACACACATATACATGGGCTTCTTGATAACCCAGAATTCAGTTCACTGTGAGCTATTTCCAATTAGCATCTTAAATAATTAAGTTTTCACAAGAGGAAAATAATCTTTTGAAAATTTTTTATAACATAATCTTTATCAAGTACAGATCTGGGAGATATGTAGCCCATATCTTTTTTTGTAACGCGGGGCCCCATCCACCAGGCTCCCACATTGTTTCATTATGAGGAGGTCATTGTCACTGGTGGAATGTCCCTGATCTTATCCTTCAGGCCTTGGTCGGCTCACCACTGAGCCATGTGTCCTGGGTAACCTGTGCAATGTGTTCTGACCCCACCTCTCTTCCGTGGATAACCACGGGAATTCTCAGAGCCTCATCTATTTGTGAAACTGCCAGTTTCTGGATTTTGTGAATAACCCATACTTAATATGTGCATTACAGAAAACATAGACCAGAAGCAAAGCATAGAGTATTATTGCCAGGTGCAGTTCAGCTGGACGTGGCTGTGTAGGTCCTCGATGTGTATGCCAGTTCCTTGTGGGTAACTGAGATCGTATGGCATGTGCCCTGCTTTTCCAAATGTTACCGTGGGTTTCTGAAGCAGTGAAATGCGTTCCTGAGCAGCCATATCTTGCTATGGCTTTGATCAAGACCTGAAATCATCTCGAGTGGCAATTCCTAGGTCCCAGGCTGGTCACCAACGTCAAGCCGCGCTCTTTCAGGAAGGTAGCTTCCCTCTTGTTGGTGGCAGACTCTGCTAAATGGAAATCAGTAGCTCCAGAACCCAGGAGCTCGAAGGCACCAAGAGATTCCTGAGGTCAATTCTGCAGAGGCCGGTAGAGCATCGTGAGACACGGGGACCTGTGCTGCCCCGGCCCACTCTCAGTTTGGCTTGGTGGCATGATGGTGGCTCCTGGGGTCATCCATGGGCGGGGCAGTAGGGAGCCCGCTGGTCGAGGACAGCCCCGCACCAGAGTCCAGGATGGACCCTGCGTTTGTCGGTTCAAACGGCCATGACAAAGCACCTGGTTGGCTAATAATGGACACAGTTTGTTAAGAAAGTAAATCATAAGGTGGTGAATCAGCATCAGTGCACATGGAGCTAATAATTCATCTGATGGATGTATTACAAAAAGCTGTGATGCATTTCATTGTGAATTTGCTATGGTTTTCTTGCCAGTCTGCCACCGATGACATGTTGCATTGTACTTCTTAATTTTTAATGTATTTTAAACCGGATATGTACATTCGTATTATTTCACACGTAATGAAATATCTTGTCGGAGAAGTGCACGGGAGATGCTGAGAACAGAGGCTGTGCATTTCTGTTTTGATAGAATGCGTGTTGCTCCCCCTGTGGGTTGTGAGAGAAGTTTGTGTGTGAATCTGAAACTTGGCAGTTTCCTGCAAGTAGAGAAAAGGTGCAAAATTTGTTTACCTTTTTCACAGATTGGTTCATCCATGTCGTGTTCCAGAAAGTTCTCCCACTCCTCTGCATTATTACCTCTGGTTTGGTGAGGTCATCCCCCTGGCGCTGTCTCTCTTTTATTCCTAGTCTATCGCACATCATGAGCCTCACTCCTTGCTACAGGAAATGGGAGGACTGCAGCCGTCTCTTAAGCTGTGGCTATATACCTTAGCTCTTCAAGGATTTCTTGCGCATGTATCATTTTTCAAACTAGATTGTCCATTAGAAGCAAAAAGTATATATCTTGTTCTGGCAGCATTTCGCTGGATAAGAATGAGCTTTTGTATCCATCGTTTATCTTCCCATCCTTTAGAATCAGCCAGAGCAGTAATTAATCTCCTCTAGAGGTGAAGCACAAGTCACATGGCTGTGAAGGGAAATGGTTACCATTTTAACCGCATTTTGGCCATTGTGAAGCATCAGCTTCTCTCCCCACAGTGCAGTGATGTCCCTTAGCATCAAGCAGTGTCCATGAACTGACTGAGTGCAAACTCGCACCCAGACAGTCCCAGTAAAGCCAGGGGACAACTTTGAGTAGAAAACACAGGCAGCAGCTAGTGCTAGGCTCTAGTAAGCCTGGCACGTGAACGTCTTCAGGCAGCAGTGCCAATGGTCTTCAGGGGATATGTAAAACCCTTCCTTGATTTTAACATTGTCTAAATTTTCTTACCCTCAGGCCCTGCTTGATGCTTCTTAAATATGAATTTTGTTGTGTGGCCAGCCACCAGAGTATCGTAATGTCACCTTCTGATATTAGTCTCTGGCTTCAGTTGGTTAAATAAGCACTGGAGAGAAAGAGAGGGAGAGCTGGAGAGAGGAAGACAGAGAGACAGAGACAGAGACAAATTATAAAGATTATCAATGAACCCCTTCCTCTAGAAAGTCCTCAAGTTCACTGCATGTGTTTTCAGAAGACATTTTGTGTTATTTTAAGCATTTCAGTTTGTGAATGACCCCACAAAGATTTAGATGGTCTGAGACTGAGATGGCTAACTTGATTCTGTTTTGCTACATTTTGTATACATTATTCTATCATGATACTGGGTGAAAGTGATGCTTTAATTTTATCCATTAGTTAATATTATTTCCATATAAATGTATTGTTCTAGAATTTCAATGAGAATGAACGACTTACCAGTTGCTCAGCAACCCAAATATGCAACTGCCTTTTGCCTTAATTAGAATCTTATTTAACATTGAAGTCTTGGCATTCAGGGTTGTGTATTTCTCCTGGGGAAAGGCAGTTTTATGGTCCTAATGAACTTGTATGATTCTGTAATTCCATAAAGTTAGGCTTGCAAATAATTTGTCAAATAGAAGTTGTCACTGTGGTTAAAGAAAAGAAAAAAACATCATTTCATCTTATTTTGAAATTACTTACGAAAGAGAAAAGAAGCAGCAGTTTTAGAGTTGGCTGAGGGAAACGATGTTTAGCAGAAAGCAGATCCCTGCATCGGCCCTGAGGTCAGCATGTGTAAAGGCTGGTAGGTGTTAGAGACGGCTGACCTCAGGACTACAGCATGCTGTATGAGAACACGGGCAAGTGAGTGAACTGAATATTAAAATCATACTGCGTTAACACACCTGTCTAAGGCTGACGTTGCACCTCAGTTGGAGAGACTGAATCCCTGAGTACAGTCCCTGTAGCACCAGGAAAAAAGATATATAGATATAAATATAGATGATATAGATATAGATATAGATGATATAGATAGATCAGTTGTCTAAAACAGTCTATTATGATTTAGACCATTCAAGTAGATGCTAGCAGCAGGTAAAAGAAAAGTTAGTCATACAATACAGTTGACTGACACACACGTAATAGGTTAAGATTCATGTTTCATGTGGCTTTGGGGGGGGAAACAAAAAGCAAGGTAAAAGAATGATGATTTGCTGCTTCAGTTTACACACTTATACCTATTTTACACCCACACTGATACTAATAGACTATACTTACACTACTATACTATTACAGGAAAAATTACCAAAGATTAGACTTATTTGATTTGACTATTTAAATGATTTTTAAATCTTTTCCAGGGAGCTTAGACTGGACAAACGGTGACATGCATCTTGTAAGATTATTATCTGTCTGAGAAGAATCCATGTCTAGCTTTGTGTATGTGTTTGTGCTGTACCTGAATCTCTGTGCTTAAGGGCCCACTACTGTCCCACTTCAGCCACAACTCTACTTCTGGCTTTTTGGTTTCTTAATGTGTGTGTTTAATTGGTGGTAAGAGGCCCACAGACTCCCTTCCCGGGCTGGCTTCCAACTGTGACCTTGGAGCTCAGCCTCCTGAGCCGCTGAGATTACTGAGATGGCAGGTGTGAGCCACTGGGGCTGGCTTACTTCTATTGCTGTTTTAGATCATATTTTTATTGCCCTTCAGAATATATCATTCACCAAATCAGCTTGTAAGAACAATGCATCTTGGCATAATTTAAAATGGTTTTAAAATCCTATTTATGGGCTCCCTCCTACACTCCTTCTGTCTTGGATAGTTTCTCAGGTCTTGGTTTTCTCACTTTCTAAACTTTCAGTCTGGGTTTTGCAAGAACCCTCTGATTGGCTCACAGAAAAACAGTAGTCTGACTTGAGACAGGTCTTCAAATCTGAAATCGATCTCTTCTTAACACTGGTGTTTTCTTTGGTTGAACTCAAAAACACCATCACCATGACAGCAACCATAATAAAGCCCTGACCTTCAAGTCCTGATTGCACCCTCTTGACCTTGTGGTAACAGTCTCACCATCCTTTTTTCCTACCATCATGAGGTCTGTGGTTCGTGATGAAGGACAGAATAATCTTGGGCATCTCAGAGAGAGCAGCATCCAAACCTGGGGCCATCTCAGAAGCAGCCACACTGTTACTTAGCTATGCATGACGTGTGCTGAAGGAGCATCCAGTAGGCTACAAGGAAGTGCACTGTTGTTGGGTTTTAATTCACGTATTAAGTAAAATTTCCAAGTAATATTTTAAGCATGTGGGAATGCTGGGGTTTGTGTAACATCAGCAGTATGGCTTTCCAGTTATTTAATATGTGTCTCCAACATGTAAACCAATAGAATGACAGAATTGCACTCTTCCCTACTAAGACGAGACAAGATCTTGGAGTGGAAGACATCATTTCTGTTTGCCCTCAGTAGCCAGATCCCAGTCACATGGCCATATGTAGCTGCAAAAGAAGCTGGGAAATCAATGCTTCTCACTAAGACCAAAGAGGAAAGGCAGACTAGCTATCAGAGGATAAGTTGCTGTATAAGATGATCACATACCCTGTTTCTTTAACTTGTTGATGCACTGGGAAACACCAACCTATTTTGTGATATTGAATCATCCTCATAATCCCTTGAGCATTAACATTGTTTCCTATAATATCAGATTCCCTTAGGACTCCTTTATTTAGGATTTTTGCATTCATGTGCATTCAAAAATACATATCATGATGCAGAAAGAAGTAACGCTTTGCATTTACATGACACTTTACAGGTTTTAAAAATCATTTCATAGGTGATAATCTGAAGCTGACAAATACTTAAATTACAGGCCATTTGAAGTGTACAAACACAAAATAATCTACAAATGGAACAAAAGGTTTTCTTAAAAAAAGCATCCACATCCTAAAAAGCCAACAATGAGACAAATCGCAGAATAGAAAAGGGGAAAGAATGCAGGGGACTGAAATTGAGCTCTGATTCCATGGATTCAGAGAAGGCTAGCCACACCCCTACCAAGAGGCTTAGGGAAGAATGGGCCTACAGGCCCTGCATGATATCTGCTACTCTTCTGGTTTTGCAAATGCAATGTTTGAACAACCTGGCCTGAATTTACAAGTAGAGGTTTTTCTGGTTCATAAGCATTCTTTGTCTCTGTGAACTTTTGTTCTAATTTTTTTTTGTTTACCTGCAAAGACCAAGTGAAATAGAACCAACTAAGGTACTGCATGGTTAAAGGAAGCAGTGCTGAAATCTTGAGAGGCTCCCACTTTTTCTGGACCTGCTCCCAGGTCTAGAATTATATCCACTCTTCCATCACCAGGACTAAAAATTAATCATAAATATGAACATGAGGGCCCGGAGTTTGGCCTAGTGGTTAAAGTGCTTGTCTAGCATGCATGACAACCCAGGTTTGATTCCTCGGTACTACATACATAGAAAAAAGCCGGAAGTGGTGCTGAGGCTCAAGTGGTAGAGCTCTAGCCTTGAGAAAATCCAAGGACAGTGCTCAGGCCCTGAGCTCAAGCCCAGGACTGGCAAAAAAAAAAAAATATGGACATGAACAAGGTTGAAGTTGAGATGAATAGAATCACTCCACTCCTGAGTTACTGTTTTCAATGAAGGCTCAACAGTGGTGCAGGCGGGGACTGAGTGCGTGTCCCAAGTGGTTGAGCACCTGCTTAGCAAGCATAGGATCCTGAGTTCAGTCACACAGAGTGGTACAGACATGTCAAATCTAAGCGTCTAATCTGTAAAGTAGTATTTTAGGATAGTTAATTGTACTTTTCCCTACATGAAGAGAAAGTGTTTTCTCAAGTCCCCGATAACAGAATCTGAGCAATTTAAAGGTTTCTGGAGATCAAAATTTGATTGCCTATTTTTTTAATCAGTGGATGTTTTAAATATGCTATCCAATTGTAAAGATCCATTGTCAACTCTTAGACTCTGTGGTCTGTCAAGCATAAGCATGTAGTAGGAAAACTATGGAGTGCAGGCTGGGAAAATAGCAAGGGAGCCCTTTTTGCTACCAGACAGGATATAGGCTAAAAACTGCAAGACTAGTAGTCCAGATCCAGTTCAGCAAATGATCGGACATAGGTCAAATGCATTACATTTTTTAAAAAACAGCATAAGGTGCAAAATTGACCTGAAACTTTCATTTCAGAAACTAAATTTCATCTTAATTCCATTATGTTCTTTCTTTTTGCCTATCCAAGAAATATATGTATATACATATATATGTATGTGTATATGTGTATACATACTGTGTGTATACATGTGTATATATCACATTATGAAATCACTTGGATTTGTTTGAGATTTAAATGCAAAAATTCAAGAAGATATTTTTAGGTGAGTGTTTCTATGTTCTTGGACAGAAAATAAATATTTTAATCCAAGTACCAAACTTGGGAGCCATTAAGGAATACATTAATGGAATTTGCCTACTGAAATAAATAGTAAATTTATGCATGTCTAAGAATAAGAATCCTCAGAATGATCCCCAAAATACTGCTCACAAAAGCAATCTAATATTCCAGAGCATTAAATGAATGTGTCTAATGAGTATACATAGGGACTAAATGAAATGAAAGCTTACGATTGCCTAAATAGCTGCAGCACTGGGGTGAACTCCCCCAGGCCAGACGAGTTTAGTGTACAAAGAAGATCATGTTTCTGTAGAACCTAAACCTGCCAACAGCCTTAATCCCTTGCAAAACCCCAGACCACAGGAGCCGCTGGCCAAAGTAAACACAAAAGGAAAAGGAGCGGCAGGATTCGATAAGGTTGGAATGTGAGCCATCAATTTAAGTATTTCTCCAAAACACAACAACCCAGTCAATGACTTCATGATTTTAAGTGGGACCAGTATAGATCTCAAAATATACATGTGAGGTATTATTTCCCAGCCACATTTGTATGTGGCAGGCTTGTTGAATGATAGAAAAATATTTCATAATGAGAAAATCAAAGGTGCTAATGTACTTATCTTTGGCAGCGGTTATTTAGCTGCAGTGAACCACTACCAAGACTGTAAGAAGGAAAACGTGAATAGAGACCATGGTAAAAGGAAAACCCTAAATAGCTCCTAGAACACCCACAGAACCATGGGTAAATGGAGGCTGGCCTTCCCCTGACCAAATGCAGCACAAGAGGAAGCCAACTGTAAACAACTCTAGCTGGATTTCATTTTATCCTGAGTCTACAACAAGCCTATCGCAAATCGTCTCCCTTTAGATTGTGGTCCCTTAAATGGCGGGATGTTTTTGTGTAGGTGTGGGGCCGCTTGCCAGTCTTGTTTCACTTCTGTTCTTGTGGGTTTGATCTGAGCTGATCCCTTGATTCGGTGGAGAACCTGGCATTGTCTCCCATCTTGAATCCTGGTGACAGGTTGGTTCCTTTGAGGCTTGTGTCATGTCTTTACAAAAAGACCCCAATAAAGTCCTCAGGGCTCCTTGCCCAGAGGCTGCGCTGCGTATGGTGTGCAAATGTGGGCTTAAGAAAGATCCTGCTGGCTTTAAACCATGTGATGCATGAGGCCGTGTATTGGGAATATGTGAGAAAGGAGAAGTAAAATAGTCCTGGAATTATCTACCCTTCATCTTCCCTTTGCTTAGTAAACTGGGTCACAAAACTGTTTCTCATAAACTAGGTAAAATAAGCTGAAAGTAGCTCTGAGAGCATTATTATTTGGGGGGGGTGTGGCTAGCCATACCAGAGATCGTTTAGAAAGCCCCCCCTTTTTTTTTCCTTTGGTTGCTTGAATATCCACTGTCAGAGAAAATTTCCTTGAAAATGGCCTTTGGAACTCTGTGACTGAATGTACGTCCACAGGTTCTGTGAGCCTGGAGGAAAGGAGAGAGCGAGACCCGGGCAGATAGCATAAAGGTATTTTATCCTTTGCCCTCCTTGGGGAAGCCAGAGATTGCCACGTGTGGCAGAGCACTTGGTTCAGTGGAAAGAGACCACAGGTGGTAGAACAGGTGCAATACCTAGCGAGATGGAAGAGTAGCTTCCTAGGACCTTGCTGGTGCCAGGGTCATGAATCCCATGTTGGTGTTTTGGTGCGGACAAGAGAGAACGTTCTCAGGTAGCTGAAGAAAAGATGGACTCCGATGTCCTCAGCCTGGCCTGGTGTCACCTCTGCGTGAGCCTGGACACGTTGAACGACACCCCCCCCCTCTTGCCACACACAGGGGTAGAAGACATTGTGGCTGTGATGATCCCCGGGCCGAAAGGGAAGGAGATCGTGAGCCTGCTGGAAAGGAACGTCACCGTGGCCATGTCCATCACCGTCGGGACCCGGAATCTGCAGAAGTACGTGAGCCGCACGTCCGTGGTGTTTGTCTCCATCTCCTTCATCGTCCTGATGACCGTGTCCCTGGCCTGGCTGGTCTTTTACTACATCCAGAGGTTTCGATATGCGAACGCCAGGGACAGAAACCAGGTGAGTCACAAAGAGTCGTAACTACACACACACACGCGCGCACACACACACACGCACACACCTTTAAAAGTTATTGCAAAAGATGTTATTGTATAAACTTTGGGGGAAAAATTCTTAGAACGTGTCAAGACACAGTGGAAACTACCCGCTGTTTCCACTCAACAAGAACACTGCTGGCCTTGGTATGACGTTTTCAGGTATCTCTTACGTATCTGCACGTCGATGTCTTAGTAGATGTGGTATGGAAAATGGCGTGATTTCTCCCTCGTGTTTACTGCCTGTGGGGGAATGATTATTCATTTAATGAGGCCAAGAATATCGAAGGAGCCTAGAATATGCTCATAGCGCCAACATAATTTGAAAGAGCCGTGATTGTCTTCTTCCAGCACAGAAGAAACAGAGAATTTATAAATACAGCTATTTTTAAAGCAATTACTTTTGTTTAAAATTGAATATGATGAAAAGCTATTCCTTCTCATGTATTTGCCACGTCTGCTCACTTTCTATTTCAAGGATTTTTTTTTCTGTTCTGGGACTATTTTCTGCACATATAAAAGCATATACGTCTGTAGCATTTACGTGTATGTGTGCTATCTAAACCACACGAGGGCTTGCTTAATTCTCCATTCTTTTCTCTCACTTCATCTTAGCACCTAAACCAAGCTGCTGCCTCATCGTTCATGTCCAACGGCAACATGGCATTCTGCTGCCCTGTATGTCACATTTATTTAACCACCTCCTATTAACAGACATGTAGTCTTTTATTTATTTTTGTCAGTCATGGGGCTCAAATCCAGGGCCTGGGCACCGTCCCTGCGGGTTTTGTCTGTCTAGTTGGTTGGTTTTTGCTCACGGCTAGCACTCGACCACTTTAAGCCACATTTCCACTTCCCATTTTTAGATGGTTAATTGGCAATTAGAGTCTCATGACCTTTCCTGCCTGGGCTGGCTTCAAATCATGATCGTCATACCTGAATCTCCTGAGTAGAGAGTGTCACAGGCATGCACCACCAGTGCCTGGCCAGACACGTTGTTTCTTAAAAACATTCTCCCGTTGTGTGTAGAGTATTTGAAAGGGTATTGTAAATCCTAGAAGTGCATTTGCTCAGACACAGGAATATGTATTTTAAACTATAAGAGATATGAAAATTAGTCTACCAGGAAGTGTGGAACAGTTTATACTTTAACCCACCAGTATGTAGAAATTAGTTTCACATATCTTCACAAGAACACAGCTTTCATGCTGTGATCTGATAAATCAGAAACAGTATTCTAGTTTTTAATTAGAAGAGATAAATGTTAGCATCTTCTTAGGTACTGTAGGAAAGGTGACATTTCTCTCTGAAATATCTGCTCATACCATTTGGTTGCTTTTCAGTAAAATTGTCAGTTATTTTCTTATTCATCAAGATATTAGCACTCTTTTCAACGTAGAAGTCAATTATTTTTTTTTGCCCAGCTAATTATTGTTTTGAATTTTATAGTGCTTATGAGCATGAGAATACTTTGGGGTTTGGCAGAACTAAATTTACTCATCTTCTGATGTTGCTCTCAAGATTTGTGATGGTTTACAGTCCAAGATGATAGAAACACCCCCTTTCACATCTCCATCCACCGCATTTTTACTATCAAGTCTTAGAACTTAGTGTAAAGAGCAAAACTATGAATGATGCACAAAATACATAGAGCCTTCTTGAAATAGTCCCCATCCTGGAAGCACCTTTTCCACTATTTGCATGGGCAGAACTCATGTCCCTTCCATTTCCTGTTGCATGCTCACGTTATGCTGGAACAGAAGAGGGAGTGGGATTTAAGACAAACTTGAACTTTACAAGAATGAGAGAGGAGTATGTATGGCAAGTGTCAGCCACCAACGCAGGGGAGGCAGGAAAGTGTCTGTCTCATAAAGAATAAGTACTAAAATTATCCCTGAAACTGCGCAAGAACAGGCTCAGCTCCCAAGGAGACAGAGGCATCCGGGGAAGTCATACCTATCACATGCGCAGTGAGTTGATGCGTCACCTTCCTCTGTGCCACCGCTCACAAAAGTACAGCACCGGTATTCTGCCTCTCATGGGAAATGAACAGCAGTCAGTCAGTATCTGGTGACCTCATGCTAGCCGTCCAAACAGCCTAACTCCACAGGCTGTGGGATGATTTCCGCCCTTTTGGTTGGGCCTGGAAGAGTCCTTCTTATGTAGGAGAGCACATGAAGATAATGAAGTGAGAAACACCCAGGGCCACATGAGTTGACCGCTAGGGAGCACACTTATTTGCCAGTGTCCTCTAATGCACTCCATTACTTGCTACTTGGCAATGATGCTGATGGCAATGGGCACCATTTACAACAGTAGTTTTGGGGAAACATCAGGATCAGAGATAGTTTTTCAATCAAATGAGGTGCTGAGTCACACATTTGGCTTTGGTGGTGTCGTATAGCAGGAACCTGGCCTTGCCTGTCAGAATGGTCACAGCCCACCAATCCAATGACATCAGAGATTAGCAAGAAAAAAAAAAACACCAAGGGATTTAGCCTCCAAAAGACCCAGGAGAAAACTATATTCTTGGATTCCGTGAGGAACTCACAGATTAGAGGAGTGGGATTGCAGTGTTTGAATGGTGAAGGAAGGAAGAGACGTTGCTTTTGAGGCCATAATGGAGTCCTTTGGCCCAATGAATTCACCCACAGGCACCATATTTTAAGATGTCATTTCTTAAGACCCAATACTGTGTTATATGTCTTTGTGTTCCTCATTTCTTCTGTTTTCTTTTTTTGTTGTTGTTTTTATCACCTTCATTGCATTTATAACACAGAGGAGATGAATAGGAAAATCTTACTTTTTCACAGTTTGTCAAATATTTCGAGGTTCACTAATTTATATGTCTTGGGTTACACTAAGACCAGTCATTGTTCAACACCCTTGCCGCTTATTTGTCAGTTTTTTTTTTCACTTGAATATATGGGTCTGGTTTTATTTACCATAGAACAATTCATCTTCACTATTATTAAGAGACCAGTAACTGGTAAATATTTTTCTTGTACCTGTTCAAATCAAATCGATTGAAAAAATGAAAGTACCAAGATATTCAACTCCTACCATTTGTTTAATGGAAAAACAAGCAAGCAAACCAAAGGACTGACTCTGTGTCGGTTAGAGACATCCAGAGAGAGGAAGAAGAGCCTTCACTTAGAACAGAAGGTTTTGGTCTTGGTCTACTTAGGGGCAGTTCTTTATTTATCCTTCCTTCAGCAACCCTTTACTCTGCAGTTACCGAGAATCACCAAGGAAAGGTTTTCTCTTGTGATAGACTTCAGGCTCCTTTGCCAACCTTCTTCATTCAGACTCAGTCCAAAATTTCAGCCTGAGCAAGGCCTGGGAAATTCCCTTCCCTGTGTACCCGGGGCAGTGACAAACCCAATGGCAGAGCCCTCCATAGACTCAGGAGAGAGCTGGTCTCGCGAGCCCTGCCAGCCCTCCTCTGTAATGTGCGTGGCACATGTACATGGTTTTTGAGACAGCTGCCTTGCTTTGCTAAGTGACCTCAGAAATGCCGTCAAGAACTGCGCATCTTTAGGAATAATAAGTAGCTCTTGGTTTTTCAGCGCCGACTTGGGGATGCAGCAAAGAAAGCCATCAGCAAGCTCCAGGTTAGGACCGTCAAGAAGGGCGACAAGGTAATGACGTTTTCCTTTAAAATGTATACATCTATCTATCTATCTACCTATCTATCTATCTATCTATCTATATATATATATATACACACACAGTTTTTTTTAAATTTTATTTTTTTATTGTAATTAGTAAAAGGGTTACATGATATTTGCCAGATAGAAGGTGCATTAATTCACATACATTGATACCCTTTCACATGTCTTGGTACCCGTTTCCCTCCCCCCCCACACCCCCCACCCGTCTTGGTTTTCCCCCCTTCCCTATCAAATTTCAAATATCCAAATACAAATAAGTTCAATATATCAGATAACAAAGTGAGATACTATACCAATATGAGATATCCAAGGGACAGCAAAGGAGATGAGAGACAACATAGTACATTAAGGACAAGAATCATTCATTATATGGCTTTTGTTTCATTATCCTGGAGGTCCTTTCAATTAGCTTCACATTATATGGCCTTATGTATCAAGATTTTGCTCTATTGCAAATCTCTGGTAGTAGAGCCCAAGGTTTCTACTGATTATGACGAATGAGGGAAACCATTGAGCCTAAGTTCCTTTGAGTCTGGCTTACTTCACTTAATATGATTTTTTCTAAGTCTTTCCATTTTGTAACAAATGGGGCGATGTCATTCTTTCTGACAGCAGCATAGAATTCCATTGTGTACAAATACCACAACTTGTTGATCCACTCATCAACTGAGGGACATCTAGGTTGGTTCCATATCTTTGCTATGGTGAATAGTGCTGCAATGAACATTGTTGTACACACACAGTTTTTAACAGGAAGTTATTCAAAGAAACTCCTATGTTTCTTTTTGGCAGCCAGGATAGGAAAAAGAAAGAGGTATGGAAAAAGGAATTGCATGCTAAAAGTTTGCCTAGAAGTATTTGCTATGTCTGTGTATTTTATGTCATATCATTTAAAGCAATTGAAAAGGAAGCATGCAACAACAGAGACAAAGCCAGGAAGAGATTGGTGCACAAATGAATTCTTGTAATAGAAGCAGGCCTCCCATTTAGCTTCCAGCTTTCTAGCAGCCAATGGCAAAAAGGAAAAGAAGGGGGGGGAAGACAAGGAAACAAAATTCAATATTCAAAAAAACTTCCGTTACCTCAACCCAGTGTTTCTCAAGGTGAAAGCAAACAGTTGCCTCTAGCATTGTGACCGATGGAGTGTTTCCAGGAATCCTTGCAGAAAAGATAGGTTTCTATGCTGAGTTGTGTTCTTCACTTATGTCTGTAGTTTAAATGCCAGAGCTTAGTCTGAGCTTAGTCTACAGCTTCGAAAGCATAGCAACAGCCTTTGTCCCTGCACAATGGTAAGGTAAAACCAAGTGCAGTTGCCCTTCTTGAGGAAGACTAAAAAAAAAAAACAACATAGTTGGGCTGGGAGTTTGGCCTAGTGGTTAAAGTGCTTGCATGCATGAAGACCCGGGTTCAATTCCTTGGTACCACATACATACAAAAAAGCTGGAAGTGGTGCTGAGGCTCAAGTGGTAGAGCTCTAGCCTTGAGAAAGTCCAAGGACAGGGTCCCTCGGGGGGTAGGGTTCAGATTCTCAACCCTACATGTGTGTAACAGGTCTACAGCACACTCACATGAAAACACTTTGGGTTTCATGAGATCAAATTTATTTGACGGAATTACCAAATTTAAAGTTCACATTCTGGTCATTGTTTTCACTTTAAAAAAATTAAAAATGGCAGAAGTGCAAGGACTATTCTGTGAACAATAAATAAAATGATCTGAAAAGAGATATGGGCACTTTGGAACTGTTTTATTTTCTTTTACCTTTCTTTTCCACCTTAGACTCAAAAGGAATAGGTGGATTCCATGTCATTCCAATAGGTATACTTCGTAAATGCTGTTTGTGGTCCTTGAGGTTTTTGACATGTCACGTCTAGTTGTAAATGGTGGCATTGTTGAGGATGCTACGTGAGAAGATGGTTTCACTGTCGGGAATACTGCAGCGGAATCCAGAATGAAACCAAGCCGATAATACATGATTGATTAACAACATCGACACCAGGGCTGTTGAAAGCTCTTTCTGCTGACCAGCTCTGCTTCGCTTTGTGTAGCTGTTTACTGGAGAACTGAAGCTCACTTAGCTGCTTTCCTTGCAGGAAACGGAGTCCGATTTTGACAACTGTGCAGTGTGCATTGAAGGCTACAAGCCCAACGATGTGGTCAGAATCTTACCCTGCCGGTGAGTTCCGGGTGGGGTGAGGAGGGGTGCCTGGCCTCGCCCTGCCGCTTCAGGATCCAGGGCTTCAGTGACCCTGTCCCAACCATGCAGGAAATATCACTTTTGTGGAAACCTTGAAAATGCTCTGTCTCTGGAAATTAGAAGTATTATTGTAATCCATTCTACAGCAAAGCAAGTGGCAAATGAATTTCATGAGAAAGAATATGATGAGGGTGCCAGGTATGGGTTTTCTTGGAGAACATCTCGCTGAGACTTTCTGATCAGGTCTGGTTCTGATTTAAATAGCACTTGAAATAGTCATGACACTAAATAATATACTCCGCTTTGTGAGCCAGGAGCTCAGGCATCCAGAACATGAATGGGAATAAGTAGGAAGCCAAAGGCAGATTCCATCTCCCTTAACTTCCCTATTTTAAATTACTAATAGAAGAATGTGATAGTCACTTATCCCCCTTGCCAAATTCTGGAATCTAAACCAAAACATCAGTACGTAGAGTTGAGAAAACTCTTCACATGGTTGTCATATAACCTTAATCCTTCTTCCTTACTGAAATCCACTGTTAAAGCTGCCTGGGTTATTTTCAAATTGTTGACATTCAATAAATATGAACACTTCCACTAAGCCAAGTATTTTCAAGTTACATAAAAGCTATCCTCCTGCAATGAAATCCCTCCTAGTATTTTTACATCTCTGCAGGGCTCCTAAAAATAAAATAAAATGATGCATCGATGAGATGTTCTTCAAGAGAAAGATTGGCTGCAGCAATTCTTAGAAAATTCAAACGTAAATGAAGCAAGTGTACCTAAAAAATGTAAAAGAAATTCATCGGTTCCTTAAAACAAGGCAAATTTAAGGCCTATTTATTAGACATACCAAAGGAATAAAAAATATGCTTTCAGGGGCTAGTTTAAAAATCTCAAAAATAAGAATAAAAAGGAACTGAACACTCAGGTGAAAGAGAGAAGATCTAACTTGAAATGACCTGAGGAAAATGGGAATAGTCAGTAGCAAGCATAGTCCATTCTCCCCAGTTTACAGGTGGTTGACAGTCTCTAAGACAGAATTATATGTGGGATCCATGGAATGTTGGTTGGTTCTGTGTCTGCAGCTCTCCATGTGCTTTCTTGCTGGACATTACACTGTTTATTCAGTGGCTTCCAGAAGCATGGATGGAGATGACAGTGGGCAAAGTGCAGGATGCCTCCGGACCACTGTCTACAGTGCTACGATCTAGAAAGTCTTCTGGCCACAAGCAAGCCACGTAGTCCCCTTCACTTTCCTACTAAGAGGTCATTTAGAGGCTTAAGAGGCTTTTACTAATACAAAATAGCCACAGCTACTTACAATAAAATAGTTGCTTTTTCCTGAGAATCTAGAGAATTTTCTAAATGCAACCAGGAAAATATATCTAGATATACATATGTGTGTATATTATATGTGTGTGTGTCCATATATAATATTATATATTTATATAATAGCTATTATTTATTTATGTATATACATACACATCTATATGGCTGGGTACTGTGGCCCATGTCTATAATCAAAGTTACTACAGAGAACAAGACTCTATGTCAAATCTAGATCAGGCAAAAAGTTAGTGAGACCTCTATTCTCAACAAATAAGCTAGTGGTGGTACTTTCCCATCAGCTCCCTACAAATGATGCAAACAGTAGGATCACAGTTCACGATGGTCTCCAGGCAAAGAACAAAAAGAGCTAAAGGAACATACAGCTGTCTTATAAGGACATGAGTTCAAACCCTAGTATAGTATGTGGTTTTTATGTCATTATTCCTTAGTGAGAGAAGAGGAATACCAAAATTGGGCTCGGAAGCTCATTTATGATCTCATAAAATGAGTTCTTTCAGTGAGAGAGGAGCCTGCTCTCAGCCATGCTTCTTGACAACAAAAACCTGATCATAGCAAAAGAGTAGCCTGATGTAATGCTGAATATACTTTTAATATAATTAAAGAGTACTTAAAAATAAACACTGTCCCCTTAAGCTCTATAATTCCAGAGAGCACTTGGATTTAAGATGAGTTAAATGGACTGAATGTCTGTGAGGAAAGAAAAGTTTAATGTCTTTAGAAGTGAAAGACCTTTGTAAACTGCTGTAATGTGATCAGGATTCTGATTATGAGATCTATAACTTGTGAAGTACAAAACAAAGAAGGCTTTCTAGTTGGGTAGAAATGGCCTGAACTGACTTTACCCTGCTTGATTGGGAGCAGACTTTTTCTAAGTTCTTTTTGATGTGAGTGATGATTATCACTTGTATTCTCCACCTCTAACTTTTTCTTTCATTCCATCTTATTCAAATTACATTTTACAGCATTCTGTTTATCACTGCTTGCTGATAGATGCGGTGCTTTTTGTTATCAGTCATGGGGCTTGAACTAAGGATGTGGTGCTTTTAAAAAATAACTTTTTCTTGTAATTAATAGAAGGGTTACATTATATTTGCCAGATACATTATATTTGCCAGGTACATTACTTAACAATCATTGCTACCCCTTGTCATGCTTTTGTCCCCATTTCCTTCCCCCCATAAAAAAAATAACTTTTAAGGTTCTTTTACTGTTTGGGAAACTTTTTGAAAATAAAATATAAAGTTAACAAAAGCAAATAAGCTCATGATTCAGAAATAACTACTGATGTTTAATTTTTGTAATGAATATTTGTTGACAAATATTTTATTTGTTAACAGATGCTTATATATTTCTAAATATTGTAGAGTCAAGATATCAATATTTTGTCCCACTTTCTCAGTTCACATTAAAAATAAGTAATTTCTTATGGTTTTAGCAACTATTAACAATAATTTAGTGATTACATAAATAGGTGTGTGTGTGTGTGTGTGTGTGTGTGTGTGTGTGTGTGTGTGTGTGTGTGTGTGTTGGTCTTAGGGCTTAGTCTCTGGACCTGGTGTGAGCCACAGCTCCACTTCTGGCTTTTCTGGTGCTTAACTGGAGAGAAGAATCTCATGGACTTTAAGCTCAGGCTGGCTTTGAACCATGATCCTGAGATCTCAGCCTCTTGTGTTACTGGGATTGCAGGTATGTGCCACCGATGCCCAGACAGAAAGAGCTCTTTATCTGAGTTTATTAACTTCCCTTCTATTCTTCATTGTTCAGTTCACTTGTAGTTTTTCACCATTATAAGATTATGACCTTAAGATTTTTTGAATTGTATTTTATTGTCAGGGTAACATATAGAGGGGTTACAGTTACATTCGTCAGGTAGTGCATGCATTACTTCTTGCACACTGATACCGCTTCTCATGTTTTTGTACCCCTATCCCTCCTCCACCCCCTCCCAATCATCTTGTTTTCCCCTTCCCTTCCCTATTTCAAATAAACAATTAAGCATATATACAATATACCAGATACAGTAACCATATGAGATTAAACATAAGGAAAAAAAGACAAGAGAAACAACTTCACATAGTACATTAGGAACAAAAATCACAAACATAAACCTCTTGTTTCCATATCCTAGAGTTCATTTTGTTTAGCCTCATCCCATATGACCATATGCACATAGTTTTGAGCTATTGTGATCCTCTGCTAGGAGAATCCTAGATACATACTAATTATTACAAATGAAGGAAACCATGGAGCCCATTTCCTCTGGGTCTGGCTTACTTCATTTAATATGATTTTGAAAGGGACCTTACATTTTTGTTTGGGGAGTTTTGTTCTCTGAAGTTTCTTCCCTAGGACACATTTCTAAAAATGAACTCATTAGTTCATTTCATTGGCACAAGGTCCCTCAAAATCCCCCTTGAGTTTTATCCAATTGCTTTTCTGAAAGGAGGTTATGACTGACGGCTTGCTAGCAGTAGGGAGAAAATGTATATTCATCTCATCCAGGAAACAGGAAGTACCATATTTTTAAAGAAATTTTTTCATCTGGTAGACAAATATTAGGGTAGTTTAAACTCCTATATCTTTTATTTCTCTAACATATTACTATTCTCAAACACAAGATCCTATGTAAAAGACTATTTCTAATGACAATTGACACTGACTGGAACATTTGGGGTATTAAAATGGAGAAATGCCACCTAGAATTGCCACCTAGTCTTTATAGTTTTGGTTAAATAGTGCTTTTCCACTGAATTATTTCATTTGTTCTTTTACAGCACTATTAGTATTGCATTGTATCCTAAAATGTATGAATATTCATTCATGTGTTTTATCTCTTCCTTCTTATTTTAATCTTTTCCTATTACGAAATCAAATCACTGATCAATTTATTATGTTTTTCCGATTTACCTGAAAATTTGCATGCCATTCTATGGTCTTGGTGTTCGTGATGAACATTTAAAAACCATTCTTCCAGAAATGGAATCTTAGTGACAAAGTGGGAATTTTGAATCACACTACACCTTGGAGATTTGAGAGTTGCTATTAAAGTGACATTCATCATCATCTGTGCACAGAAATCTTGTTCTTGGATAAGTTTCCAAG
Organism: Megascapheus bottae; assembly: GCF_031878675.1. Lineage (NCBI taxonomy): Eukaryota > Metazoa > Chordata > Mammalia > Rodentia > Geomyidae > Megascapheus > Megascapheus bottae. The sequence goes on from NC_143531.1 coordinate 26,947,450, forward strand.
AGGAAGGAATGCAAATGTCCACAGGCAGATTTGCTCATGAATGACCAGCACAGATTTCTCCATACTAGCTAACAAAGGGAAGCAGTCCACACGCCTGACTCTAAAAACAAAAACAGTCTTCCATTCAATGAGTCTACTTGATATACCTTGATGTACCTTGAGGTACAGATGAATTGACAAAACATTTTGTGCAGAAGAAGCCAGAAGAAAAAGGAGCAGGAGAGGGTTTTCTGGGGTGACTGAGTTCTGGGTTTCCCCGGGTTGTGTATACCTCACTATGCCCCCCCCCATCTCAGAAGTCACCAGGCTTACTTGAGATTTACATGGTACCACTTCACTTAGTGGAGAAGAAATTAAAGAAGAGCCTAGAATTTAAAAGCAGTGGTTCCCTTTACGTGTCAGCCAAAGCGACTTCATTTTCATATCCAAAGTTTGGACAAGGGTGTTTCTGTATCACTGCACATTTTGACATGTACTACCAGTGATTACCTCATTTAATTAAAGAATGAAAAGAAGGACGCCGGAAAGAAGAGGCCTTAGCAGATGGTGCATGATGTGTGTCCTTCTGTTGTCTTTTCCACAGAGCAAATGCAGCCTGAATAAGGAAAAGTCTTGCTCTGTAACAACCTTGTTAAGTACAGCATTCTGTCTTCAGCATCCTGTTCCCTGGTCCTATCAGTAAGCGAGACACATGGGTAAAGGCCACCACGCTCTGCTGCCCCCACCAGATCATATAACTAGAACAGGGCCAGGTGCTGAGTGCAGAGCTGGCGGCACCAGAATCCCGGGAGTAAGATGCTGCAACTCCTTGGTTAACTTGCACCCCCAAAGCCAGCATCGCCCACTCTAGTGTTAATAGCAACCAAGGACGTTGAGTTCAGTAGCAAGAGGAGCAGATGGTACCCGAGGAGGAAGTGGTCGTTTTGTTTTGTGGGTTTTGTTTGTTTGCTGGGCTCTTTGCTACATCTATACCCCCATCCACTGGACAACTGGAGGGATGAAATCAGTGGTTAGTTCTTACAATATTTTACCATTGAAAAAGTGCTATCATGTACTGTGTCATTTTTACATACGCTGTGTAATTGTATCTCTTAATAGAGAAGGCACCACTAATGCAAAAAGCTGGTCCATAGGCTCAAAGCCAAGCCAGGTCAGGTCTCTGAGCCAGTGTTCTTTCCATAGCCACTGGCTGTGGTCAGGACTCTGCTCTTCTGTGCGCTGCCTGACAACTTGGCTGAAAACCAGCTCACTAGACACATGGATTTGACTAAAGAGAAATTTGTCTTTGACGCTCCTAAAGCTCCCTAACTCTGGATTTTCCTTTTCTTATTCGTTAGCTTCTTTCTTCTTCCTCTGCTGCCTCCTCCTCCTCCCTCTTCTCCTCCTCCTCCTTCTCCTTTTTCTCCTCCTTCTCCTCCTTCTGCTCCTCTTTCTCCCCATTCTGCTCCTCTTCTTCCTCCTCCTCCTTCTTTTTTCTTCCTACACTCCTTCTTTCCTTCAACCATTTCTTTTGTTTGTTGGCTGTTATGTGAAACTGCTATCAGATCAGCATCGTAAAACCAAGTGATTACCTTTGGCACAGTGACCAGAGTACAATTAGTACTGAACCTAGATGCCAGCACTTTTCTCTCTTTTCTTTTACACAATGATTCATGACCTAGGCAGAGGAATCTGGAAAGTGGAATTGTCGCCCTTGGGCTTGCCATTACCAGTGGAAGCCAATAAGGATTGGGTCCACCACCAGAACATGGTGGTGGAGTTTATGGTAGGGGAACAGGTGGTCACATACCTTACTTCATCAGTACAGGCACAAAAGTGGTACTGGCCTCTCACCAGTGCCAGCACTGTCTGTACGGGAGACCTGAACACTACCGCTCAACCCATTCACACCCTTTTCCGCCCAGCAGCTGGTGTGCTGGTGCCTAGATCTGGCCTCGATCACAGTATCCAGTCCCAACTCCAGGACTGGAGCATTGAACAAGCCTGCAAAAGTGAGCAAGACAATGGGGCATGATGGCTCACGCCTGTAATCCTAGCTACTCAAGAGGCTGAGATCTGAGGATCACAGTTCAAAGCCAGCCCCGGGCACTAAAGAACATAAGACTCTTCCCCCAGTTAATCACTACAAAACAGGAAGTGAGGCTTTGGCTCAAGAGGTAGGGTGGTAGCCTTGAGCTGAAGAGCTCAGGGACAGCGCCCAGGCCCAGAGGTCAAGCACCATGACCCACCCCCCCACACACACACAAAAAAAAAAGTGAGCAAGATTGAAAGGGTAGGGGAAGAAATGTAGCTAACTGAGGGGGGGGTCTTCCTGTGTCAGGGTAAAAGAACAACAGAGAGCAAGAGTCAACAGAGGTAGAAACATTTTTTATTTTGGTTTGTCATTACTCCTAAAAGAAATCTGAGACCTGATTAGTTGCAGTCCTCTCAGCAGCATCATGAAGCTTTTCTACATCTTCTCTTAAAGGTGTTTGAAGCTCTTACTATAAAATGTTTGCTTCGCTTTGATAAGTAGGGAGGAAACCAGTTTCTCTTCCCCTTCTGTGGCAGTTCCAATACGCCAGGATCTTTCAAAGGCAGAATTTCTTGTCTTGGAGCTCCTCTACACTTCCTTTCTCATACTGTGTGGTAAAATATTGGATGCTGCTATGAATTCCACAACCAAGATGAGCTCTGATTGACTTTGCCTTTTAAGATGTTTCCTTAATAATTGGTGTACTTAAATTCTATATTCCTTCTCTATGTGTTAGTCTTCCCACCACTGTTATTTTTCTTTGCACTTAAGACAGAAAAAAACTGCTTTATGGTCACAGTTATAAGGATATAGTTTTAATGTTTAGCACAAGAAAGATGGTGCTAGAAAAGTGAATTTTACTTAATAATATGCATGATTGCTCTCTATATAGAGATCAGTTCATCACTTTTCTGCTTTTAGCTCTCTAAGATTTTTTTAGTTTGCAATCATTTGCTTTCATGGTTAGAAAGGTTCTACTTAAAGTGTAGTGATTGTAATAATCATGTAATGTCTAGTATTGAGATACAGCTGTGGTAGTAATACAGTTAATTAAGTTTACAATTTAGCTTAATCCCCCAGATGTTGTCAAGGGAGGGATTACTTTTGTTTTTAATTTTTTGAGACAGTGTATCAAAGCCCTAAAGCATATGCTGGTCTTGAACTCAGTCCTCCTGATTTCTGGGATTACAGTCATGAACAGCAGGTACAGCAGGTGCCTGCTTTTCCTCATCAGATGGAATTCCATCAGTGAGTCATGACGTCTCAGAAAAAGCGAAAGACACTCGCTTAAGACTGAAAAGTCCTGGAGTGTGGGTCTCAGGGGTCTTGGCCTTAAAGGAAGGAAACTTGTCTTTTTCCTCTTTGTACCCAGTTTCTAGCATAGGACAGAATGCAACAAGGGAGTGATGTCACTAGCGCTCTATTTTAAGAAGATAAATCTGGCAACCCTGAATGGGATGAAGAGAACAGGAAAAGGCCTGGCGGTGTGGAGTGAGGTTTCAATATTACTGCAATAACAGAGCCTGGAAGATAATGCGGATGAGCAAGATGGCATATTGAGGAAGGAAACAACAGGATGAATATGACAGAGGCACAGGAAGAACAAGCGAGTCTGAGCTGGTGACCAGGTGGAGAAGGGGAGAATGGTTCATGTCCCATCACACTGCCAGTGTCCCTTGAGCATCAGCGTAGGCCAGAAACTATTGTAGGTTCCGGAATGTGGCCAGGAACTGAAGACGGTTTTGTTCCTATTGAGCTCACACGCCTATTGAAAGAGGACAGGGCTCCCTAGAGAAATGGAGACTGGGAGATGCACAGAGAGATATTTTGAGAATGGCTTCCCATCAGGACTTGCAGGTTTGATGTCCTCGGGGCACACCTATGGCCTGTGACCCTCAGGCAGCGTGAATGCCACCATCACAAGGCAGAATTTCTTCACAGGTAAACCTCGCCTTTACTCTGAAAAATCTTCCAAACAATTTGGATCAGATCTACTTAGATTATTCTGAATAATCTCCTTTGCTCAAAGCCCACCAGTTGTGGGTATAAGCTACACCTGCGTGCCCAGGGCTAGATGCGTGTGTGTGCCAACAGCTCTGTGCATTGCTGAGGAGACCTACGGAAACACAGAGGTCAGGCAACAGGACAGTCATGGCTCCTGTGGACGGAGGCTCCAGGAAAGCCTTCTCTGCTCGAGTCCACGCGTCCCCGTTACGCAGGCGTGCCAACTGAGATGTGAGGACATGAAGTGACTCTACCTAAGTCTTAAAATAGCTAACAGTTGATCCTGTCACCAGCATGGCTCTGTCCTTGTACAGACATCACACATGAGCCACCTGCCTCCTGGGTGGAATCAGAGGGACCAGAACGTTTAGCTTCTCAGAATCATCACCAGCTGGTGAGCAAGTTTGTCTAAGGAACCTATTTCTGGGAAGCAGAGCCTGACCTGGGGAGGTCGGTATTGTAACAATAGCCTGCTTGTCACTTCTGCATCCTGCTGCACAGGGACTGGGGTCTCCGCCAGGTGCCCAGCTCAGCGCTGCTGTGCAGTTATTCTGCCCAGAACCTTCTTGCTCACCATGTCCACAGAGCCCGTGTGTCTCAGCCATGCCCCTTCCGCTGCAAAACCTGAGCTTCTGTGTGCTCTCGGTTACGAGTCCCAGCACGCACTCCCTGTTCTGTCATACCACTGTCATCTGTTTAGCTATTGTTTGATTCGTGTCTGCCTCGCCTGTTCCCCTAACCCAAGGGAAGGAGCCAGGCCACCGTCGTATAATTCTGGGTGTGGAGCACAGTCTTTGGCATATGCCACTTGATGGCGTCTGGAACAGTAGCCTGGAAACACCATTGGCTAGCATGCTTGCTTGCTCTCCTTTTTCTAAACCCCAGTCTGGTCTAGTCCCATTCACAGCTCACCCATCCTTGGCTTGTGAATTCTTCCAAAGTTCAGTTTAACCGAACTCTTCCCTGATTCGGGAGATTCTTTTTAAACATTTGAGCTCGGAGCCCTCAAACACAGAGCAAATGGAGCTCTTCGGAACTGTTAGAACAGAGGATGAAAAATGGAGAGCAGGTGGGGATATCAGAAACCCAGTGCCCTGTGGAGCGGAGAGTGGGGAATGGATGGAATGGGCCGAGGAAGCCCTCATGAGGAAAACAGAAGTACTCTGTCTTTGTACCCCTAGCTAGCTATGGGAAACTCTGGACATGTCTGCCTGGGATCCAAAGTCTCAGAGTAAGAAGAGAAACTTCCAGCTGGGGCAGCTCGTGATGTGTCTTCTAAGCAGAGATGAAAGTTGGGGCTCCCCCTTGCTGCTTCCCCTTTCACCTGCTTGTGAGAGGAAGGCTCTTGAGACCAACAGTGCAGGCGAGCATGTTGCTAAAGGTGGGCCTGCTCACTGTGCAGACAGCAGGGAGTCTTTCTCGCTGGCTGCTGCTTTGACAGGCAGAGCAACGTGAAAGGTTCTTTGTATTGAGAAATGCTCCCGTGCCCCTCTGCCCTTTTGTGCTAGAGCCCAAAATACAAGCAGCTCTCGGCCTTTGCCTGCTAGCTGTCTTCAGATTTTATAGCAAAAGGAACTAGGGGTTCTTGCAAAATGGCCTCAGTGGAATCCTCCTGCCAGACCTTGTACAAGTATCCCCACTTGCCTTCTTGCCATTAAGTGTTCTTCTGGTGGGGAACTAGAGAAAACTCTCCATTTCGGCGTTCATTCTGTTTCCTAAAACTTGGAAGAGGCAGTGAATTGCAAATCCTAGGGATCCAGGCAGATTTTGGCTGACTCACTGCCACAATCCATGGTGGCAAAGACTTCAACCCAGGACACAGGTGCTAGAGGCTTCATCTTGACCCTGCCACTGAACAGTTCCGTGACCCTGGACACATGGCTGGGCTGCAGGGAACTTAGGGAGAGTCTGCACGTACCAGCCCTCTAAGATGTATGGTTCTCATTTCAGGCATCTTTTCCACAAGTCCTGTGTGGACCCCTGGCTTCTAGACCATCGCACCTGTCCCATGTGCAAGATGAACATTCTTAAAGCCCTAGGGATCCCGGTAAGCACAGCACAGCCGACGGCCCGTCATGTCTGTCTTTCCATGTTTACACCGAAGCAGGCTCAAACCTCTTCCCTGGATTTTTCTGTGCACAGCAGCAGCTGCGCATCCAACGAGGCCTCCAGAGAACTCGTGTTGGGAGCATTGTGTTTTCTCAGCCTAGGGATATCATGATACGTTGCCGTGTCATTGCATTTGTGTGAGTCAGGGCGGCACTGGACAGCTCCAGGGGGCCCCTCCAGGGGGACTGGGACAGCAGGTGAGGGAGGACACGCAGTGTGCCATTGGCCACTTCTTTAACCATCTCCCTACTTAATCCTCAACAAGATTTGTGTAATCATTGCTCCTCTTGCCTCGTGAGCCCCCAGCTCTGACAGGGAAGGCCATCCCCCTGCCCCTAGTGTTGGAGAGAGAGGACAGTAGCTGAGAGCTGAGCCCAAAGTTAGGGACAAACCCAGGTCTCTACAGAGATCTTGATGGAATAGGAAAGTAAAGCCAGAACTGTTCATTCTAGCTCTCCCATAGAGGTGATCCTGCAGTTCCGTGTTTTCTAAGGTTTAGTCTTTCCTTCCGGGCAGGGGGAGCTCTGCCAACTGGCTAGATGCTCCAGGGAAAGGTTTTTCCAGAACCATGTCAAGAGAATCCCACTCACAGTGCTGGTGGTGAGACACAGACCCTCTGGGGCAGAGAGCAAGCCGGGCCCCAAGTCCAAGCACTGCGCAGGGAGATGGGAGACAAATACAAGGCCCTGCCTAAAAGAAACCACACAAACAAATTCTAGAAAACACCTTCCTCCCCTCCTTCCCACAGCCCATTTATTCTCTCTCCTTCCTGCCAGTGGCAGAGACTCAAGGGAGTGTGGGCAGTCCCTAGCTGGCACTGAAGGAGGAGGGTCAGATCACATTTGGAGAAGCCCACTTAAAAATATCCAAGTGACTCTGCTGCAGATGGCACAGCTGATGACAATGAGGCCATGCACAGGCTGCCTTTTCAGCCATGGGCCAGCTGCCTTTGTGCCAACCACATGCCGATTTATATGATTGATCTGCCACACACAACTTATGTGACCATAGCTTTGAGCTAGACCGAAAGACAGTGCGTTAAATTTTCATGCCTGTATGGCCAATGCATGGTGCACTGGAGGTGAAAATCCACCATAGCCAATGTGAAATGCCAGCAGAAACTAGCCTTTCTACCAGGCACGGGTGTCAGAAAATAAACTCCAAGCAAAGCCTGTTGGCTCACGCCTGTAATGCTGGTTCCCTGGAAGGTAGTTATCAGCGATCTGAATTTGATGCCAGCCAGGGCAAAAGAACCCACAAAAGTTGGAGAGATGCCATGCTGGGCAGGTTGGTGGTGCAGACCTGTTGTCCCACTGTGTGTGCACAGTGGCTGGCTGTACACAGATGCTCAGCTGTCGGTCTCAGCAGCGCCAGAGAAACACAAGTAGCAGCATCACAGCCCAGGCTAGCATACCCTACCTCAAAAATAATCAATGAAGGGCCGGGAGTTTGGCCTAGTGGTTAAAGTGCTTGCCTACCATGCACAAAGACCCGGGTTCGATTCCTGGGTACCACATACATAGAAAAAAGCTGAAAGTGGTGCTGAGGCTCAAGTGGTAGAGCTCTAGCCTTGAGAAAGTCCAAGGACAGGGCTCAGGCCCTGAGCTCAAGCCCATGACTGGCAAAAAAAATAAAAACAAAAAAAATAATCAATGAAAAAGAAGATGGAGGTAAAGCAGAGCCCCTGCCTAGCAAGCATAAGGTCCTGAGTCAACCACTATTATTTCCAAAAAACAAGACTTCCATCTTTGTGTTCTGTGTACTTCTGACTGTGACTGATACTTTAAGGGGGAGGGTAAATGTGGGGTGTGTGTGTGTTTGCTCTCTAAGCTCTGTAGCATCTTCATAATTAAAGGAAGCCACTGGTACATTGTGACCTAGTTGCTGTGGCTCAGGATGTTTTCCGAGCCTCTGTGTCAACCTCCATCTTTGGTCAGGATAATTGAACCAAACAACCATATGGCACTTACATTTTGGACTAACTAGTTTCTGACTCCAGACTGTTCCCCTAGAGGTAGGTATAACTTCTCCAGGAGCTACTTGTGGATGAGTTACACATGTGACTAGTAATGGCTGCTAAAATACAATTCCTGAGTGGTGGTGGGGATTGCTCTCAACTTACTGAGATTGTGAGTTTTAGCCGTTGGACATTCTGGGTGGGATTTTACTTGATTCAGAGGAAAATGCACCTCAGTCCCATCTTTTGGATTTTTCCAAGGATTGTGACTGTATCCCTCACTCCAGTGAATAGCACATCCTCCATGAAAACTGAAGCAGGTGGACCAGGGTGTAGCTCACAAAGCACCGGGCATGTGGCGGCCCTCTGCCCGCCAGGCCTGCCTCTTCTGTTTTGCCCTGGAGAACGACAAAATCACAGCTTGGAAGGAATTGGGGGCCTCTGCCTCTGGAGAGCACCACGCCCCAACCACACTCCTGAGGTGGTTTCTGTTCCTTCATTAAAACCCTGCATGTCATGGACAGGCTCTCTTAATTAGAAATGGCTCCCGCTACCACAATTTTCAATTCAGTTTAAAGAAATGGTGTTCACATTTTTTTAAGACAAGGTCTCACTATATAACCCAGTATGGCCTTGGACTTGCCATGTTAGCTATGCTGGTCTCAAACTCATCCTCCTCTCGCCTGCACCTCCACAGGGCCAGGGGTGTAGGCTTGCAGGTCTACCTTCAGATCACCATTTCTCTTTATTTAAGGAACATTGAAACGAGCCTGGGAAGTGGTGTCTGTTGATCCCTTCATTTCTGTGTCTTTTACATGGACTTAATTATTCATAAACGTCTGTGAAATGATAGTACTGCCAAGTCTCGGAGGCGTTCAGTTCCAGGATCCTGCTTTTAATTTACACTGATTCTCCTTGGAATAATAGCATTGGTTTATAGACACCTTGGCTGCAACCATAACCCACTAAGATTATTCCAATCCAATCCAAGTGGCACCATCACATTATTTTTGTGTTTTTTCTTTTAATTTTGTTGTTTTCCACCAAGAACCCATAGACCTGTCTATGCTATCAGACAAATATATAAAGCAAATGTGAAGAGCCGGAGACGTTTCTTTGTATAAGGATTTCTCTGCAAGGAGCTGAGGAAGTCTAAGGACAGTGCTCAGGCCCTGAGCCCAAGCCCAGGACCGGCAAAAAAAAGAAAAAAAATGGAGATTGAGATAAAGAATAGGAGATAGAAAGCCTGATAATGGGGAAAGAAAGTTCATGCCCAAATGTCAAAGTCACTCAAGATAGTAGATTTAGTGAGTTGGTCATTCTGCTAATTGAGTTTAGACAAATTGAGTTTTAGTGGATTGGCACCCTTCCAAAAGAAACAGAAAAAAAGAGAGAAGAAAGGGACGGGCTGACTGAGGAACTTCTGCCTGACAGCTGAGGAGCAGAGTCTAGGGGAGACAGAGCTTGGGAGACGGGGCTGCACCTCGGGTCTCCTGCTTTGTGCTCCATGCGAATTTTGAATATGACACATGATGTTCATTCAGTGTCTGCTCAGGACTGTCTTCCCTCCATCCACCCACGTGCTCTGCATATGCTAGGAGTGGAAATGAATGGAATTACCATCCTTCAAGACAAAGCTGAAATTCAGCCCAAAGTACAAAAACAAAACAAGACAAAATCATAGCCATTCTTAATGTACCTTTTTTTATTGCCTTTTAAAATGGGTTTTCATGAATTCGGGTAGACAAAACAACTAAAAACACATGTAGAAGAGAGAGAAATCTATTCACATTGCTTAAACAGAACAATAGCTTTGAATTGTTATTCTCAGATCTCAGCCTCCAGAGGAGCTAGGATTACAGGCGTGAGGCACCAGGCATGCAGCCGGCCTTTTTATTTTTAAAGCAGGCTTACATGGTGCTCTGTATATGTTTGTGTGTACAGACGTATCTTTAATAAGCACTTCACAGTGAGTCAGATTCCATTCCCCTCCAACTTTTCTCTCGCCAGTGTATTTGTAAACAGTGAATGAATCCCTGGGGCTGTTACTAAAATGCTAACTCACAATATCCTAAGCGGTAAACACTAGGTAGAAGGAAGTACCTTCATAAATAAATACAGCTTGGCCTCCAAATTATTTAAACATAGAAATCTTGCTACTTCCCCAATTAAAACTCCAGACCCCTCTCTAACAAGAGCCTACGGAAGGGAATTTGGGGAATATCTTTTTAAATGAATGTTAAAATTATTTTTTCATGTGAACGAAACTGTATTGTAGACTTTATTAAAAATAAAATCTCTGGGGAAGAAAACAGTAGAAAAGTTAATTTTCTCTTGATACAAACTAGCCTGGAAACAGTTCATCTCTACATGAGTGGCATGCTATAAGAACAGGCTTTCTTCTGCCCTCAGCCCCACGCTGACTGCATGGACGACCTGCCCACGGACTTGGAGGGCTCTCTGGGAGGACCTCCGACCAATCAGATCACGGGGGCCAGCGACACCACGGTGAACGAAAGCTCAGTCACCCTGGACCCTACAGTGCGGACAGTGGGATCCTTGCAGGTGGTCCAGGATGCAGACCCCACACCCCAAGAAGGAGAAGTCATCTTTACGACCAACAGTAAGTCGGGGCCCACGGGCTGTGGCCTCATGGGTGCTCCAAAAGGAACCCCTGCCCTAGGCAGCAAAGGCTAATCACATGAGTAGATGATTGCCAGGCTTGCAAGTCCTAGTCACCTGGTCCTTAGAAGCTAGATCATTCCAGAGTCAGCAGGACAGGCTGCACACAGGCTCCTCCGGGCCCTCGCTCTGGCCTCCTCACAGCACTGGGCATTCTCCTGCCCTTCCCCACTTTGCCTGAGCAGGTGGAGAGGGAGCCTGGCTGAGCAGTAAAGAAGTGACAGCTGGAGAGGCTCAGGAGGACAGGATAGACCATTTCACCATGTGTATGTGTCTGTGTGCCTGTGTCTGTGTTCACTTGAGCACTCTCACGTGTGCCTGTGGCTAGATAGAGCTCCTCTGGTGTGTGTACACATTGCCATGGGATTCACACAGAAACGGGACCTCTGCTTGCTTTATTATTTTTCTCAAAGAGGGCTGAATTTCTGGGTTCTAGCATTGCTCCTGTGTTAGCCTAGCCAGTGGCTGGGGCTACAGGTGTGTGTGCCAGCCTATTGACTTAGCACGGTGGTCTTACGCGTTTAAATGCCATTTGGATATGAGCATTCTCCCACTGAATCCTGTTCTGTGTGATGGTAGTTATCAAAAAAATTAAATATCTGTACTGTAAATATGCTTATTTGGTTATTTTAAATCGGATAGGGAAGGAGGGAAAACAAGATGAGGGGTGGGGTTGGGGGAGGGAAATGGGGACCAAGACATGAGAAAGGGTATCAATGTTTGTGAAGTAATGCACCTTCTATCTGGTGAATATAATGTAACCCTTCTATTAATTACAATAAAAATACATGGAAAAAATTAAATATCTGTATGAGCATGAAGATTGAAGGTCAAATCTCAAGTACCTACTATTTAGTTTAATAGAGTAAGAGATAAAAGCTTCAGGAGTTCTAAGAAAAGTCAGCATACAAATTATCTGAGATTTAAAGTTAAAAGAGTAGGTGGATAATATGATTTTTAAACAAAGTACATTTCTCTTGATAGATGTAACCTATTCAGTTTGGAAAAATTAGAAATATAAAGAAGCAGAATGAAACATCTTGGGACGTGGCCTTTTAAGTTAGCTTCTGATTTTTTATGTCTTTGTGATTTTTATAGATCTAAAAATTATGCAAAAAAGTAAAGGTAAGCATTTTAATCTTCATTGTTGAACGATAGGAAGAAATGAAAGGAGGGAGGGAGGAAAGAAAGGAAAAGAAAAAAGAAATAGACAATCAGGATAACAATATTGCAGCTCAGGGTGTTTTTAATTTTGTGGCCTATTTCCTGACCATCTTTTCCAACAGAACTGAGATAGTCCCATAGAATTCAAATGTTCCCCAGAGAACTTCACCAGAAGGTAACTTGAAGAGGACGTGACTTTCAGAGGTGCAAGGACTCACTATGGAAACATTGGTCATTAGATATTTGAACTTCTAACACCTTGACTTTGTAGCAGGTCTAGACTGATGCTAATAATAATATAATACCAGGTAAATACGTGCCATACTACAAAATCTAAAAACATATGCCTAAAGATCATTTTAGTACTATACTTTAGTTAATCTAATAGATCGAAAATATTTTCTGTTCCTTTTTGATACCCTGTAGAACATACTTTGTGCTTACGGCCTGTTTGGGTTTAGACTGGCCACTTCAGTAATCACACAACCATACTGGAGAAGACACATCTAGTATCTCAATAATTTTAAAGATTGTTATTATTGTTATCATTGCCAGTATAAACTCCTAGTTTTGATCATGAGAAATTGTGAGTGGAGAATAAAAATGTGTGACCCAAGTCAAATAATAAGTTCTCTTTCAAGAAGAGGATGGTCTCGTGATGTTTCCCTGCATTGGATGCCTTCCCTCACTGTTGATGAATTAGGTGGGAATTTCATCAGCAGTTCAAAAGAAAAAGAAAAACTCAAGGCATGAGCATTTTTCAAGACTGTAAGAAGAACAAAATAAAAATTGGATTATTATCCTTGCAATTGAACAATGGCTTGATTTTGAAGAGATAATGTATCATCTCTTAGATTCCTCATTTTGAAGTGACTGCATATTTCATACCTCTCAGGAAATTGCAGATGACAAACCTAAAAGCACTTTAATTTAGTGTGGATTAAATAACATCCCAAATGAAACTGATGTAAGTGTGTCGTGGGTAACAGCCAGAAAAATGAAATAGAAAATTATAGTCTGTATCTGATTCCTCACCTGTAAACCATTTTGGCATAAAATGTAGCCAGTGTTCAGGTCATAGCAGGCATATGTTAGAGTTTATTTAATATAAGCCTGAAGCTGGATCTTCACTTTACCAAAAGAAATACTCTTCTAGCCTATTTCATATTTTAGCTCACAGCATCAACCCCATTTTATCCTCTTTTTTGTAGATTATGGGCATATTTTTATTATATTTCTTCCATTTTTAATTGTATTTTATTGTCAGGGTGATGTATAGAGGAGTTACAGTTACATTCATCAAGTAATGGGTACATTACTTCTTGAACACTGATACCCCTTCCCATGTTTTCTCCTGCTTTCCCTCCTTCCACCTCCTCCCAATCATCTTGTTTTCCTCTTCTCTTCCCTTCCTTATTTCAAGTAAGCAAATAAATATATATACAATATACCAGGTACCAAAGTCAGATACGGTAACAACACGAGATACAGTGCAGCACAAAGATGAACGTCATTGATCCACATTATTAGCTGGGAACACTGGAGGTGTGGAGGTGGACTTTAGCCCCAGCTGTTGGTCCCCAGTCTGAGCATGCTCAGAGAATGAAAGCGGGAGGAGGGGTGAGGGAGGGTGGGAACGTGCCAGTGCCTTCCTCACTTCTCAGTTTATTTACCTGTTTCCTGCTTTTGCAATTTTGTCAAAGAGTTTGCTTAGTTCCTACTTGACCTTCCCATTTCTTCCCCTCTCCCTCTTTTCCTGGTGAACAGAGCTCACATGCTTGTAGATCCAGTGCATATCAAAGACATTTCAGCACTTTCAGGGAGAGACTATAAGCAGATTGCCTTCAGAAGAAAGATGAGGAAATCTGACATTAAAGAATCTTCTTCATCTCCCACAGGAAAAAAAAAATCCATAAAGAAAAGAAAAGTAATTACAAATCCAAGAAAACCCAAGCTAGATGCAAACATCCAGGCATCTTGGAAGAGGCATCCTTGCTTATATGTATTGAATGTGCTGGTGCCTGTAACCTCGTGCGGCAGTCTGGATCCCAGGCTTTCTCCTCCATGTCAGTGCAGAGCGCTGTGTCTCTGAAATCCCAGATGCCAGTCATTATCTGAAGGCCCGATCATGCCAAAGCATACTTTGCCTCTGACACCCCGGCTTTGGCTGAAAATTACTGTGCTTGCTTCTACAGGGAAAAAAGTTTCCTAGGAACAAAGGGAAACATAGCTAAACAAATAGCTCTGTGTCCTTGGAGACTCCAGAGTGGAGGGAGAGAAAGACCTTAAGGGAGCCTTTATCCTTCCCACAGCCCTTCAGAGCCGCTCCACATCACCTTAAGGGGGAGGGGGGGGAGACTAGAAACTTCCCTTTATTGTTCAAGGGGTTGTTAGATCCACCAACCATTTCCTTCTTTCCCTACCAAGGTCCTGTGGTATGTCCCATTTACCTTCCACCTCAAACTGGAAAGAAGCCACCGGAAGCACAAGGGATGGAGATAATGAGGGTTAATATAAAGTCTACCCCCAGGACATTATGAAATGCACCTGACAAGATGTGTGTGGCCATATCTAGTCTCTGAGCTTTCCAGAGGGGAAAAAATTCACAGGGAATAGTATGGAGTCTGTTAATTCATTGGCTAGGTGAAATGAAAGGTGGTGTCGGTTTCTGGGAAATAACCCTTTGCCAACTTTCTGTCAACTCTGGTCCTCGAGGGAAGAGTCGTGTGTCTGATGTATAGAACACACATGGCTGGTGGTGTCTCCAAAATGCATCTTAATTTTGCTGCACTGACATTGGAAATGTGTTCCCATGGCTGGATGGAAGTTTCAGCAGCCCAGGAGTCGCCTGTTATTCTTAGGTAACTGAGAGCCCCTTGAGTCCCAGTCACAGACGCAGCACAAGCCTGTATTTCTGAAGAGCTCTTTCCCTCTGGTCCCTGCTTCTCAGGGTGGAGGGATCTCTGCTGCTGGTGCACAGATCCTCATGCATCCAGCTGTCCACTTTGAGCAGCTGGTCCCCAGTGGTCCCCAGGCCCACACCGGAGCACCCATGGGGACCCCCATCTGGCTTGCTCTCCTACCTGTCCACAGTGATAGAAACTCTCCCAGATCACCTCTCCCAGTCCAGCAGGACCTCACAGGCCAGTCACCTACTATTATAGACAGAGAAGAGACCTATGTATGCCCTTGGCTAAAGCAGACCCACTCTGCTTTCTGAAGTTTGAGTCCAGGGTGGCTGAGTCCCCCCTACCTCCAGCCTCCTCCACAGGGGCTGGGAGGTATCCCTTCCCCACCCATCAGCCGCAAGCAGGGGGATTCAGCTCCGCATCACTGCCTTCTGCCTCTCCTCTTCTGTCATCTTTATCGATAGCGGGGTCACAGGTTTCCTTCATATCCAGAGTTTTCCCCAGTAGGGGAATGGAGGGTGAGAGGGTTGGTAATGTGTCCTAGGTCTTCAACATCCATCCTTCTTCAGGAGAAGAAGCAGGGGAGTCCTGTGCAGCGAGAATGGAGTCGTTCCTTCACAGTCCTTGGCGATCTTTGCCTGAAGATGGCATTTTTAGCTGGTGTTAATTCCCCTTTTTTAAAGAAGCTAGAGGTCTTGGGCTCTTTGGAGCTGGAATAATTTTAGGCTTCTCCATCTAGGTGATGTGTGTGCACACGCCCATCTTCTTCAACGTGAGCTCACACACATAGCTGCCACCCCATGGCTGGGGCCATAGCTAGGTCAGCTCTAACAGTCCCGGCCACAGCCAAGCAGAGCTCTCCAGGGACACACGCTTCAAACTAACTATGGAAAAGAAAAAAGAATTCTGCCAGTTCCTTCAGAGACTTGTGTTTAGTCTCTGAAATGACCCACTTTCTCTGACTCAGGGAACTCAGTAGAAACCTCTGGAGAGTCTTCACTGCTGAAAACGCACTCACTTCAGATGAGACCAGAAGCGCATTCACTGCCGCTTCCTAAATCCCGTGTCTCCCGGGAAGCGGTGGATCAAGTGTTTGGAGCATCTGTGTTCAAAAGTTTTAAATACTGCGAGGCTCACTGACACCAGCCTGCGCATGGAAATAAAAGAGGAGATATAGTCGGGACTTTTCCAGGAAAGCTGGTCTCGGTGAGGGAAAGAGCGAATGTTTATAGGACCATCTCACTTCCGTTTGGGATACGTGACTACATTCACAGCATTTGACAGCCATTTCCAGGGTTTGCGTGACTACAAAGTAGATGGATGAATTCAAAAATAAGCATATTTGCGGGAGTGGCAGGTGTCGTCAGCTTAGCAGCTCCCCAGGCCCACTGTGGTTCCTCTCCCCGAGGCCAGTGGCTGCTCCGCCACCTCACCCAGGGCTACAGTTAACCCAGTAGCACCTTGTGACACTCCCTCAGCATCACTGCTCTCCGTCTCTCCCGGGTGAGCCGTCCCATCTCTTTCCTGCCGCTTCCCTGACTGACCCATTACCTTGATCCTCCTGCAGCTCCTCCCAGAGTGGCAACCACAAGAAAACCAAGATGATCCAGAGCACAGAATTCGGTACCCTCATTTCTGTTACTGCAGAATTAGGAGCAAGTCACTCATCCATGAAAAAAGAGGCATGAGAAAGGGGAGCTTGCAGAGAAGAAAGAATTCCTTCAGGAGAATTCTTGGAAAACATATTTTTATCTTAATTGTGGTATATATGTGGATACACACACACATATATGCACATGTGTCACAATGAAATTTCCCATAGGACATAGTGATTCTTTAATTCTTAAACGTGATTAAAAGATGAATAAGAGCTAAAGTAAAAGATAAAATACTATTGTATTATTTGTCCAATCAACTATGCTTTAGTATTAAATAAGAATTGAAAAAATATGTCTTATTTTAAACATTAAATTCAAAAACAAAGAATAGGAAAGGGTAGTGACACAATAAAAAATATTCCAATAATTCCATAAACATTTTATATTAACATCTTTGGCAAAATGTGTTTTTTTAATCAAAATTAAAATGAATGGCCAGTTGCTGGTGGCTTATCCCTGTCATCCTAGCTACTCAGGATGAGGAGACTGAGATTGTGGTTTGAAGCCAGCAAAGTCTATGAGATTCTTACCTCCAACACACTGTTAAAAAAAAAGCCAGAAGTGGCACCGGGGCTCAAGTGGCAGGATGCTAGCATTGGGTAAAAGATATGCAAGCCCTGATTTAAAGTCACAGGATGGGCATTAAAAAGAAAAACTGATATCTCTGCATGATATATATATATATAGATATATATAATTGTCTCTTTTTAACATGCAACCTTTGTGTGATATATTGGTAGATCGATATATTGTCATTTGAAGTTGAAGTCACTTCCTAGCATAGCCTCGAGTCAGTAGCCGTAGCCCTGTGTTCTTTCCCCTCTGTTGCTTTCTGTAGAAAAAGTGTTTCCAAGCTGTTCCTGCTCCCTCTGTCAGGGCTGTAATTCACCAGCTTACCATCGCTTTTACCTTTTGCCATGGTCTCACCTTCCTCCTGTGTCTGTCTCCAGCCTCCACTGTGCCACACCATGGGTTTCCTGAGTAACAGGGAGGTGATGTGACAGATCCAGCTTGTCATTCATGCAGTACATTTTGGTCATCTCTGGAGTAAAACCTCACCAACTCATTGAGCCTTGAGCCTGTGCTCATTTGTTTCTAATGGGGCGCCATTTCTACTGGACACTTCACGGGAAGCCTCTCCAAGCCACCTGTGGCCCCGACCCCTGCCCTGTGCCCCATACCGCATGCTTCTCCCTCATGCTTCTGCCAATCCTTCAAACTTGCCTCATGTACTGCATTCCCTGAGCTCTCGTCTCACTACTGCAAGCACAATCTCCTATTTCTCCTGCCATTACCTCTGTGACAGTTTCTTGAGAAACTGCCTGTCTTCACATTAAGTTTATAGGTCCTCAAAGGATTTGAGAGGGACTTTTCTCCTTGATGTTGTAAAACCCAGCATACTTTATGACTCCCAGCTACACAATAAACCCGAGCTGGCCAAATGAATGTGATGAATTTGAGGCAAACCGAGTGTGTGATAATAGGTACTTGTACTTTGTCTTCTAAGGAAATGAGCAGTCATCAGAGGCCATTCAATCTAGACGGGGCAGTCCATCTGCAGTGACAGTGTACCACTGTCCCCACGGGGCCAAGGACAGTCATGCTGAACCTGGCCCCTTCACGAGGGAGGGGGGAGACTAATGCTTTGTAGAAATGGACTGACCATTCATTATTTATCAGTATTGATACTGTACTACACAGCAGAAATGGGATTGGAAGCAATAAAGATAGGTAAAGGGCAGCACAGGGAACTGTTTGGGAGAAAGACTCCGAGGCCTAATTCTACTCAGTTTTTACAGATATCCTTGCAGGGTCAGAAAAATTCCCTGGAACCACTGCAGGCATCCGTGAGGCATTGTAGCTCAATGTCGACACAGCTCCTGTGACTTCTAATTCATGCGTGGTAAAAGAAGAGAAGTCACTGAGGGTTTGGGCAATCTTGTGATTTTTTGGAACCATGTAGATCTGAGCTCAAATCTTGCCCTATATACAAAGTAACTATAGCCAGTTCTCTTACCTCCCTACACCTGGTTTCCTTGAAATTGCCAAAATAAAACCCACCTCCCAGGTTCACTGTGTGCAAAGATTCTGGCTTCATGCCTGGCCCTCAGTAACTCATAAATATTATCTCCGTCATGAGCCTACCTTTCTACCTCCCCGGCAGAATTCATGTAGGACAGATATATAGCAAACATCTTACTGGTACAACTGAAATTTCTTTATATAAAAATACCTACACCTCTCTAAGGCCTGACAGCTCTAAGCTAGATTCCAAACCATCTTCCTGTGGGGATACGCGCTCACTCTTGTTCACTTGCCAAAATTACATTAGTGCTGGCTCACAGTGCATGCTTGCTTATCGTTGTGCATCCTTTCTGCTAATTGGCCATGTGAGTGCCCCTGAGTTATTAACTACATCCTTTATGACTATGATCTCATGTAAAATAACCTTCCTTACAGCATCATTTGCAGAGAATCCTCTGGGGTTACTAGCTAGCCCAGCAATCAATCAGCAACATATTTGAATCAATTTCTAGAAAGTCATAATTAACATCCTTTCTACTCGTGGCTTTTTAGTGGTTGTTCAGGTTAGATGGCGTTCAGGTTAGGTGAAGCATTGTGTTTTCCTGATTGTTGTTGTTGTTTATATTTTGAAGTGCTACTTTGATATCCATGATGAAATATCTTAAGGAAAAGACACAGTTAGACATGAAATAGCTTACATAGGTCCCGAAGCTATATTTTTTTGCCAGTCCTGGACCTTAACTCAGGGCCTGAGCCCTGTCCTTGGGCTTTGTCAAAGCTAGAGCTCTACCACTTGAGCTATACTGTCTCAGGGCTGTAACATTTCCTTCGGTGCATTGATTGCTGGCCCAGAGGAAATCAGTGTTTTGAATTTTCCTATTAGATCTCATTTAATTAAAGAAAACTACTGGAAACATCATACAATAAAACAGTGTGTATGCCTGTTAGCCAACAACATACCCAGCTAGTATCTCCCTGGTAACTAATATTCACAGCAGGAAGGAATAATTAGTAGTTTGTAGACTAAAGTTCCACTGAAACTTTTTCTGAAACCAATTATTCCTTTCTATACACAAAGACATATGCTTTAATCAAAGCTGCTTTACTGTGAAAACATTGGTTACACTAAACTCTACTGTGAAATAAGAAATGGGATGAATGTTTTCAGGAAAAATAATATCATACTAAGACTACCACAGTTAGATGAGGAGTTAACTGGAAAATTAAATTGGGGAATCAAAATGTATCTTTTTTGTTATAAAGTGGAGATAAAACATATGTGTTAGGATACCATTGCATCCACAGCATCTACATGCATGCATGTATGTGTGTATGAGAACCTAACTGCACAAAAACATGTACACATACATGTCACATATCCATGTTACATATGGTATGCTTGTCTAGCTAAAGCAGTACTTATGCAGGCATAGGCATTTGTGACTGTGTAAAACAAGCATCCATGTCCACAAACATGGTCACTAATTTCACCTTTTTATTATTGACTCATCTTTGAGAATTTTCTAATAAGCTTGAGTGCAATGTCATGTGTTTGGTTGTTGGTTAGAGTCTCCTTCATGGAAGATCCATTCTATGTACCCAAGATAAGTGAACACTGGAGCTTCCAAACATGGATCCAAACACCAAACAAATATCCATATAAAATACAAGTAGGTTTTTTTTTTATCTTGCCATACCTTACGTGGTCTTGATGGACATTTGACACCAACACCCAAAATTGCTATGTGGGGTCGGACAGGATGCCACTGCCTTTTTATCATAATGCTGTTGATGAAAAGGGCAGGCTCTGATTTGCATTTTGAGCTTAAAAAGTAACTCCTGAGTTGTCTCCTAGAAGAAGGAGGAAGTGCTTCGGTGGAGAAAATACTTCAGGCATCCAAGGAACCAGTGTAAGTCCTAGATCCAAAAGAGTGGAAGATGGCTACATGAATTAAAATTGGTTTCTGCATAACTTCACTGTGGAAGCAGGTCTTCATGTCGTAAAATTAATTGCTAAAAGCAATAAATAAATAAATAAATGGCACCGGGGTTACATGTAAAGTTCCTGTGTGTTGATGGAAATTGAGAGATCTAGGTCTTCCAGACAGAACCTGGTCTGTGGCACAGCAAGGATGATGGTAGGAAGTCTTCGTTGGAGGGTGGTGGTTAACTCTGCTCTCAGAACGCAGAGAGCGCATTTCACACAGGTACAGTTCTGTCATCAGAGACACATCATTAGGCCTTCAGCCTCCACTGGTGTAGCGCCAGGCTTAGCTTCCAAGAGTCGTGTCTACAGCAACTGTCAAGTGTTCGATCAACGCTCATTCTCCTGTCTGCAGGCTGTTTTCTCTGAGAGGGACTGGAAGAAAACCAAAGACAGCCTCGGCCTTGGAATCGAGTGAGTTAATGAATGGAATTGAGTTAGTCAGGTCCACGGAGAGGCAGCACCATGGCATCAGATGAGCAAGTTATATGCCGCTTGGGGGTTTATGGATATTTAACCATTTTGCATCGTGGTGACTACTATTACAAAAAGCATCCCATATTAAAGAAAATGTGTCAATCAGGTATTGCTCTGTGGAAAAATAATATAAAATATCTGAAAGGTGGGTGAAAAAAAACTTGAAAAGACTGTATGGTAAGATCATTTATAATAAAGTAGCTGCTATTGGGGACATAGGTCATGCTTGTGGTTGCAGATTTTTCCAAAATAGCGATCTTGAAATGCACTTTTGATTGTATCCTCCTGGAACTAATCCAATTAAACGTCTTCTACGAGGAAGCATCTTCTAGGGCTTTCTCCTATTTAACTTTCCCCAACCTGCTAGCTGAATGGTGATCTCACTATGCAGCAGTCAGTGGCAGGAACTCTATCCTGGATAAATGTTTAGGATCATTTGTTCTAAACATCTGTGGGGTTAAGGAGAGAGGGCTCATAATAAACGTCAGTAATCATAGCAGGTAGCACAGCATGATATCTTAAAAAGATCGTGAAAATTCAGAATCCATGTGGGATGGGTATGGAAATGGCTGCTAAGGAAGATTCACAGCACAGACCAAAAAGTGAATAGGAAAAGAAGAAAGTCGTGAAAATGTTTATTTCACCTCCATAGAAGTTAAGTCTGTGAGTTTGTTCCACCAACCCGTCAAAGCCATTTTGCTAAAGATGTCAGTGATTTAGTGCAATAGTCATCCATATCTATTTTGAGCAGGGTTGAAATTTCTCCTGCTCTGATGGAATTTAGAT